>NC_142772.1:47552598-47685098 GCF_988280905.1 Pimephales promelas
AGCAAAAGTTTTTTTAAAAGTGAACTACTCCTTTAATATATCATTGTGTGACAGTTGTGACAGTGTGAGAAGAACAGCGATCCAACAAGAGTGTGTATCCGACATTGGTTGTATTTCATGTTATAACAGCACAGTTAAAAGTCCCTTGGACATTCAGTTACTGTATCTGAGTACGTCCAGCGTGAGATTCCCAGGAGGCGATCTATTGACACGACTGATAGACAGTCATAAACCCAACCTGCTGAACAGAGATAGGCTATAAAAGAGATCTGATGATAAAAGACCAGGGAAAAGAGAAGTGCACTGTGGGAAAATCAAGTCCAGTATAAAGAATTGATGATGAGCTCTTCCTTTTAACAAAACCCGTGTGATGATTATCAATCATATCCATACAACACAATATCGACATACTGACAGCATATATATATATATATATATATATATTAGGGCTGTGCAAAAATTAATTGCGATTAATCGCATCCAAAATAAAAGTCTGTGTTTACATAATATATTTGTGTGCGCTGTATATAATTATTTTGTATACATAAATACCTATGCATGCATGTATATATTTAAGAATTATTTGCGTTTAAATTCTGTATATATATTTAAATACATAATCTATATTATATAAATATAAATATTTTATATATGAATAACACATTTTCTTAAATATATACATGCATGTGTGTGTATTTATATATAGAAAATAATTATATACAGCACACACAAATATATTTATGTAAACACAGACTTTTATTTTGGATGCGATTAATCGCAATTAATTTTTGCACAGCCCTAATATATATATATATATATATATATCGTAAAGTCTTTTATGCATGTGCATCTTTAAATGTCTACAAATGTTTACAAATCCATTGAAGTGAACTGGAAAACTGGAATTGAAGGAAAGCAAAACCACAACTCGAACACAATCCCACATCGAGACTCTTGGTTATCAGTAAATCGCAAATTTATTTATAAATCAAATCCAAATTGTGCATTATTTGTAATTAGAATAAAACTCAACAATCACAAAGATTTGTAAGCATTTGTATGTCTTTATATGCTGTCAATTTGTTGATATCTTATGATGTTGCATCTCCAAAAGTACGTGTGCTAGAAGGAATGTGAATACGCTAATGAGATGACATATTGCATTACAGAGTATTTGTTTTGAAGTTTTAAGCCGTTGTGCTTTGCAGCGAGTTTTAAGCTTTCGTTTGTTGTCTTATTTTCACCTCTCCTCAGAAAAATGACTTCCAACTTCCAAAACGGTTATGAATAAAATATCAGTTTCTTCCCCTCTATAGCAAATGAGGGTTTCTTGCCTTGTTAAGGCAGAGAAAATGCTGATTAAATTTTCATTTCACTGCAGTCTTTTTGCACCCCACTTTCTGCAGTGAAATATCTGATGAACCCTGGACGAGGGTCGTGTGTGTCAGTCCTGCAGAGAGGAAACCACATGTCTGTGACTTCCAGACTAATCATAACAAACTTTATTTTTACCAAGTGTCTATTTACACAGTGCAAACAGCCCGCCTCATTGGCAGAGGCTATTTACACTAACTCCGCCCACTGACGGCTGGTTGGGCAAGACAAAATAACGCAACACGCTGGATTGTCAATATTGTAGGCCGGGAAAGGTGTGTGTAGCAAACAATTTTGATGCAAATCGACCCGAGTTTAAATCCGCCTTTTGCCGAACTCGCTCCACTCACTTTTCCCATCGCACATCAGATCGGAAAGGCATTTATTTTCAATAAAAATGTAGAATAGTATAAATAAAGTGTCTAATGTGTGTTTAATAATAAAGTTAGGGGTTTTAGCGAGGGCTTTATTGTTTATTAACAACTTTAATAATAATCATTTACACACTGTTATTACATGCTGTTTAATGTACAACAACACTGAGGTGCAAATAGTATCTGACAAGTAGCTAACTAGCTAGTATTTACACTAAACGCCAAATCTGTTTTTTTCTTTTCCTTATTGTAAGAGCACAAATAAATGTCTCTAATAAATGATCATTGAAATAGGTATTGCGGAATAGGTATAGGTATCTCTAGACTCGGTAAACAAAGGGGGAGTGGCCAATGGTTCTGTTTTAGCCAATCAGAAAGCACCTCTGCCTGTCAATCATTGCTGATGTGTCTTTGGAGGGCGTAACCCAGCTGGCTACAATGACTGCACAAATAATCTGTATGAAATTATATATATATATTCATTCACTTTGCACTTTTCCTGAACTTGTTTGCAATTTTGTAAAAAAAAAAAAAAATTTAAATTCAGTAAAACGTCAGAAAACGTCAATTCTGTACTATTGTACAATTCTGAACAAATTTTTCTTTTAAACAAAGTGACTGCATGCTAGCTAACAATAGCTAACGTTATTGTTATAAAAACCATGGCTTATCTTCTTATTTTCCTCAAAAAACGTTAAAAAGAAAAGTGACATAAAGAAATCCACATTGTCACTTTATACTAATTTCCATGTGATCAAGGCCACTTATTCATGAATATAATTTTTGCAAGATTCAAAGTTGTCAAAAGTGTCCCTAATTTAAAAATCCCCAATGTCGAACTTTACCAATATCAAAAATGGCAGAGTAGCCGAATATAATATAATAGCATTTTTTCAATAAGTTTCAGTTTTAAATCACAAAGAATGGCCCATAAAGATTTAATCTGAAGGAATTTCTTTAAAGTTTGAATATTATTTCTCATGCACCATGGAGAACACACCTGCGTTGCCATGAATGACAAAAATGCATGCACACAACTTCCCAATGCATGATAAAAAGAGGAAACGGCCTTGTGTGAAAGTCACACACATGACGTCTTGATCAGCACGACTCGGACTCGCGTTATATTTTCTCCCTATAGAATGAATATACGACCCTTCCCTCTCAGGCTTTTATCCCATGTGGAAAAATTATGGACGACTGCAGATCAAAAATGGCACTCACATCGCATGCATGATGCATGTCACACGGGAAATGTCATATATTAAAATAGACGAGGTTGGGGAAATGAAAAATTAATGCCGTGATACTTTAGCTTCAGACCCAACTCAGTGTCAAATCTGTCAGGTGACTGTCAAACATTCCCTTTACTTCATACATTTAGCTTGATATTTTTCAGAAAAACTAAAGTCCCATGGTGGCCGACCGGAAGGGGAGGGGCTTAGGCTCTCTATACCCTAATGACCTATAGAGTGCCGAAGTGATGACGTCACTTTGTAGGACAACTCGGCAGCTATGCATTTTCCCCATAGACTTTTGGAAAATCGCAAAAAAAATATGATCTGTGTTTGACCCTTACACGTTTTGTCTAGCAAGATAATCTTTACAAGTTAATCCAAAATGTATACATTTTGAAGCCTATATAAAGATTTTAAAAAACACAATAAAGTTTAAAAAACCATAAGCAGGTTATAACTGTGTGTTCTATGTCATAGATCAAAACGTGAAAATATTTCGAGGCTTTGTTCACCACAGACCTTATTTCAGGCGATTTAGCAAAAACCCATTCAAAAATCCCATAGGCTTTAGAGCGAGGGAACCGTACTGCTAAAATGCTAACTCACTTCCGCGTTTTGGCCTACAGAGTGACGTCGTAACTTCGGCACTCTATTGTGGACCTTTAAAGGTACAGTTATTTTGTACCCATAGGAACACAATTGTACCTTCACTTCACACCTAACCTTACACCTTTCTATGAAAGAGTATCACCCTTATGACAGCTTTTGTGCCTTTTCTCTGAGTGCAGGTAAAGTTCATCAACTATTCCACTAATGCTTCACAAACAGCGTTTTTTTTTTGTTGCTGAATGCTTTTGGCCTCGCAATCACAACACTCACAAAGCACATTTGCTCAAGAAATGTACATATGCTTTTAGTTCTACATAGAAACACATAAGCAGGGAAGAAACGACGGGGATTTAAATCAATTATGCTCCATTCTCGTGTCCATTTTCCAGGCCACTGATCCGTGCCGCCCGTCTCTGACAGTCCTCCACTGCCGACAGGGTAAGCGAGCCGAACACAACCAGCCTGCGCCGAGAGAGGGTAATGATCCACCCACCACAGTCAAGCACATCTTAACCACTGAAGCTCACTTAAAGGGTTAGTTCACCCAAAAATGAAAATGATGTCATTAATGCTTCACCCTCATGTCGTCCCAAAAAGTTTAAGATATTTTAGATTTAGTCCAAGAGCTTTCTGTCCCTCCATTGGAAATGTGACTGTCCTTGTCCAGGAAGGAAATAAAGACATCATCAAAGTAGTCATGTGACATCAGTGGGTTAGTTACAATGTTTTGAAGCATCGGAAATACATTTCGGTCCAAAAATAACAAAATCTACGACTTTATTCAGCATTGTATCGTCTTCGGTTCTGTTGTGGATCCGCGTTCAGTGCCGCGGCTGACGTGTGTCTTAGGACTGTTGGAACGAATTCCGAAATTCGAATATAATTCGAATATTTAAAAAACCAATACTATTCGAATGCTGAAGTTACTATTCGAATATTGCTTTTATATATATTTTAAAAAATATATACACGAGGCTTACACGCATTTGAAAATAAAATGCTTTTGTTTTGTCTAATGAACAATAAAGTTTTTGAATCGTAACACAATTGAAACGTAACACAATTGAATCGTAACACAATTGAATCGTAACACAATTGTGCACGACTGTTGGAACGAATTCCGAAATTCGAATATAATTCGAATATTTAAAAAACCAACCAATTTGTTTTGTCTAATGAACAATAAAGTTTTTGAATCGTAACACAATTGTGCACGCAACACAATTGAATCGTAACACAATTGAATCGTAACACAATTGAATCGTAACACAATTGTGCACGACTGTTGGAACGAATTCCGAAATTCGAATATAATTCGAATATTTAAAAAACCAATACTATTCGAATGCTGAAGAAGTTACTATTCGAATATTGCTTTTATATATATTTAAAAAAATATATACACGAGGCTTACACGCATTTGAAAATGAAATGCTTTTGTTTTGTCTAATGAACAATAAAGTTTTTGAATCGTAACACAATTGTGCACGTTATCCAAGCTGTTAGGCTATCATCAGGGTTTCCCATACAGACATCCGGGAAGATCCGGGACTCTCCCGCATATTGATAGCGGTGACCATTTGAGCTTATAAAACTTAAACTTTGTTATTTATTTTTGAAATGAGCGATCGTTTCACTTGATAAGACCCTTAGTTGTTTAAAGCCCTTTGAAGCTGCACTGAAACTCTCATTTGGACCTCATTGAAGTGCATTATATGGAGAAAAATCCTGGAATGTTTTCATCAAAAACCTTCATTTCTTTTCGAGTGAAGAAAGAATGACATGGACATCTTGGATGAGTAAATTATCAGCAAAAGTTTTTTTTTAAAGTGAACTACTCCTTTAAGAAAATGCTAAAATCTCCTGCTTTATCATTCATAATCCACTTTCTGCACGACTATTACTAACACAACAGCCAGAATGAGATGTATTTAACTTCCGTTATATTTTTTATTGCCCAAATAGAGATATAATATCCAGCCGGATTTATATCCCTCATTAGCTTTGTGGGATTGCGTCAATACTAAAATGGCCCCAGTAGACTTCAGAAGTGCTTACTTAATATAAAGCACGCCTGTAAATCAACCTAATGAATCAAATGCGATTGCTTTGCTTTACTTAAAGCTGACAATTGATTTTGCAGATTGAGAGATGCATATTTATACAAATATGCATGCACTGCAAAACTTGCATTTGTGAAAATATCCAGTGTTGAAAGGGGAGTTGCTCACACTACCATGGCAATGTCAGTGTTTACTGCTCTGGCACTGAACTGCTGTCATGACGGAGGAATGTTCTGTGCTACTTTTACACAACCAATTGCCCCACACAGTTCACCAATGAATTTCCACGACATTCCAAGGTGTTTGTGATTACTGAATAAGGATTTTGAATTATTTCATTTATTACACTTACAAAGAAATATCAAGCCAATGAAATATTGTAAAGCTAAGCTATACATACTGTATATACACACTTAGAAGAAAAGGTTCTATATAGAACCTTAAAAGGTGCTATCAGCGCTATGTATTTGGAACCCCTAAAAGGTTCTATACACTCTTAAAAAAGGGTTCCTCTGGGTTCTTTAGAACCCTGGGGTTCCATACTTGGCCAATAGAACCTTTTACCCCAAAAAAATGGTTCTATATAGAACCATTTTGGAGTTCCATATATGAAGCGGGGGATGGAACCATTTCTGGTTCTAAACAGAACCATTTCTTCTAAGAGTAGACATTAGTATATATGAAGAGTTCAGATGCAAAAGCCTCTAAATGCCATTTGAAATTTTCTTCTTTAATGATGATTTTTATCAAACTTGTATATTTAAGTTCAGTAATTTCACTTAAATGGCAATGATAATTACCTATTAATTGTTATTTAAGTGAAATTACTGAACTTAAATATACAAGTTTGATCAAAATCATCATTAAAGAAGAAAATTTCAAATGGCACTTAGAGGCTTTTGCATCTGAACTCTTCATATATAGTTTCTGCATGCTTACATCAATGAGTACAGAAAACACTAAAACATTCAAATCATCTCCAGACCTCTTATTGCATGCAGTGCTCTGTTAACACGCAGTCAAGTTAATAAGCCTACTGAAGATATCAACCACACCATTACAAAATACAGCGTCAGAACACGTCACACACGCAGCTCATTTCCACTTCGGTAAGGAAGCATCTGTCGGTGTAAAAAGCACTATTGTCTGTATAAACGTGAGCTTTCGTGGGACTGGTGCTGGCTATTGTGAGCAGAACAGCGGTGTGTATTGAAGAGCAGCATGCGTGCAGGTGTATTGTGTGGGGCATAAAGGAGCGCTTACCTGTTTTCTCCTTGATTTCACAGAGCACGCTGAACAGAGCCGGTTTCATTCTGTGACAGTTCAGCCCATGCTTTCTATCAAAGAAAACACAAGTTATTTAGAAGATCTCCACATCCACACATTGTACTTGGCATTGAAAATCTTCTAAATATATTTTCCTGATTGCAGCTTCATGTGAGTTCTCATTTGGAAACCAACATAAAATATTATTATGTTTCATGCGTGTGCATTTATAAAGAGTACTTTTAATGTATTGTTTTAAGGGCAGAGGTTTTTCTAAAAACAGACTGTTGTGGTTAAACCAACACCTGTGTCTCTAAAAGTGGTAGTGTGCAACAAATGAAACTGTATATACTGTATAACCCTAACATTGTTAATATGATTAAACACCAACCAATCTGGTAGAGATGACACATGACTGATTTCATGCTTTGTCCTTTAGTTTGTTCTAAAAACTGATTATTTTTCATATATGTCGGGGTAAGTTGTCACTTAGCCTAAGTTTTATAATTTTTTCTGTACGTTTTTTATCATAATTTTCTGTAAGCCATATCACATATATATTTTATATATATATGGCTGTGCAAAGATTAATCGCGATTAAGCACATCCAAAACAAAAGTTTGTGTTTACATTATATATTTGTGTGTGCCGTGTATAATTATTTTGTATATATAAATACACACACATGCTTTTATATATTTAAGAAAATGTGTTGTTCATATAGAAAATATTTATATTTATATATAATATAGATTATGTATTTTACATGCAAATCATTCTTATACATATTATATATGAATAATTTAGTTTAAATGTATACATATAAATGTATATTTAAACTAAATATATACATGCATGCATATGTATTTAAATATATAGAAAATAATTATACACAGCACACATATATTATGTAAACACAAACTTTTATTTTGGATGTGATTAATCACAATTAATCTTTGCACAGCCCTAATATATATATATATATATATATATATATAAGAGATATATAGGCTGTTTAATGACAGCTGACCCCATCGTGTGACAACATGCCCCGCTATAGGATGTGTTAAATTAATTGTACATTAATATAACAGCAATGAATATTTTAGTAGGCTACCCAAAATATTTTGGTATTCATTACTGTGAAGATTGGCAGGCTGATAAATATTCACAATCACAGCATGGAGTAAAAAGTGTGGCATGCGAAGCTGGTTGCGAGTGGGCTACACGTTATTGTTGTCTTTATTAATAAAGTGTATTAACATGGCCAGCAATGTGAAGTGCCCTTGTAATTGTAAAACTAACTTTGCTTGAGCCTCGTCCAGGCTCTGGTCGGTGATGGTCATGATCTGATGCAGAATGTCTCCGATGTCCTGCTTGCTCCTCGCGTCTGCTCCATCATGAGGCACCGGGAGAGCCCCCGGGAGTCCGGTGAGGGTCACGCCGCCCAGGGTGTGCATCAGATGACTCTGCTCCTCCATCCTCAGGCTCAAATGCCTTTCGTTATTTTTTATTTTTTTATTCCACACGATAGAGATGTTGATGCTGTCCTGGATATATCAGCTACATTAAAATGATGGATGCGTAAAAGTCCCGATGAGTTCGCGCAAAACAAAAAGTGCTTTAATAAAACGATGCTCTGATTTCCAGTTTAGTGCACGTTGATGCTTTGCTTGTTCATCATCTGCCTCGCTCTGTAGTTACACACTATTATTCCATCGAGTCCAGCGGCAGCTTCTGCAAAACTTCAGAAAATCCCACCTCTTTGATTTGATTTCCGTCCTCGAGCGCGAAAGGAAAATAAAAATGTGTTGAATATAAGTTGCAATAAACCCTTGGCGTTCCAGTGTTCTTCCTTCCTCCTGCTGAGCTCAGACAGGTTGTTAAATGCACATTGTCTTGTGGATGATCTACAGCAGATGTAATGGGTTGTGAGAATATCCGTGTGGGTTGCTGTGTGTGTCTCGTGCACAGCAGCTCCTCCTGATGCTGATGATGAAGATGATGTAGCCAGTGTTGCACAACAGCGCGCGGACTCTCGGCTCCGCCCACCCGGGGCTCGCGCTCACAATTACAATATAATATTCTACAGGAGCCTGTTTATTTTAAGATGACCTGCTTGGAACTCACACACACACACACACAAATCAAGTTACCTCTTTATTAAATTATCTTAATCAATATGGCTGTATCAATTTACTAAGGCTAAACTAATATATTTGAATAGGTCTGTGTCTGATCAGCAGCCTAACTATTGGACTTATACTTTACTGTGTGTGTCTGTGAATCAAACAATTTGATTTCCTTCTCCTCCTCCTCATCATCATTATAGTGAAAAATCTGGGTAGGTTTTGGGGTGGGGTTAGGGATCAGGGGGCGGAGATGGGTAGGATTAGGGGTGGGGTTAGGGATCAGGAGGTGGGTAGGATTAGGGGTGGGGTTAGGGTTCAGGAGGTGGAGATGGGTAGGATTAGGGGTGGGGTCAGGGTTCAGGAGGTGGAGATGGGTAGGATTAGGAGTGGGGTTAGGGATCAGGGGCGGAGCTGGGTAGGATTAGGGGTGGGGTTAGGGATCAGGAGGTGGAGATGGGTAGGATTAGGGGTGGGGTTGGGGATCAGGAGGTGGGTAGGATTAGGGGTGGGGTTGGGGATCAGGAGGTGGGTAGGATTAGGGGTGGGGTTAGGGATCAGGAGGTGGAGATGGGTAGGATTAGGGGTGGGGTTGGGGATCAGGAGGTGGGTAGGATTAGGGGTGGGGTTGGGGTTCAGGAGGTGGGTAGGATTAGGGGTGGGGTTGGGGATCAGGAGGTGGGTAGGATTAGGGGTGGGGTTAGGGATCAGGAGGTGGAGATGGGTAGGATTAGGGGTGGGGTTGGGGATCAGGAGGTGGGTAGGATTAGGGGTGGGGTTGGGGTTCAGGAGATGGGTAGGATTAGGGGTGGGGTTAGGGATCAGGAGGTGGAGATGGGTAGGATTAGGGGTGGGGTTGGGGATCAGGAGGTGGGTAGGATTAGGGGTGGGGTTGGGGATCAGGAGGTGGGTAGGATTAGGGGTGGGGTTGGGGATCAGGAGGTGGGTAGGATTAGGGGTGGGGTTGGGGTTCAGGAGGTGGGTAGGATTAGGGGTGGGGTTGGGGATCAGGAGGTGGGTAGGATTAGGGGTGGGGTTAGGGATCTGGGTGTGGAGATGGGTAGGATTAGGGGTGGGGTTGGGGATCAGGAGGTGGGTAGGATTAGGGGTGGGGTTAGGGTTCAGGAGGTGGGTAGGATTAGGGGTGGGGTTGGGGATCAGGAGGTGGGTAGGATTAGGGGTGGGGTTAGGGATCAGGAGGTGGAGATGGGTAGGATTAGGGGTGGGGTTGGGGATCAGGAGGTGGGTAGGATTAGGGGTGGGGTTAGGGATCAGGAGGTGGAGATGGGTAGGATTAGGGGTGGGGTTGGGGATCAGGAGGTGGGTAGGATTAGGGGTGGGGTTGGGGTTCAGGAGATGGGTAGGATTAGGGGTGGGGTTAGGGATCAGGAGGTGGAGATGGGTAGGATTAGGGGTGGGGTTGGGGATCAGGAGGTGGGTAGGATTAGGGGTGGGGTTGGGGATCAGGAGGTGGGTAGGATTAGGGGTGGGGTTGGGGATCAGGAGGTGGGTAGGATTAGGGGTGGGGTTGGGGTTCAGGAGGTGGGTAGGATTAGGGGTGGGGTTGGGGATCAGGAGGTGGGTAGGATTAGGGGTGGGGTTAGGGATCTGGGTGTGGAGATGGGTAGGATTAGGGGTGGGGTTGGGGATCAGGAGGTGGGTAGGATTAGGGGTGGGGTTAGGGTTCAGGAGGTGGGTAGGATTAGGGGTGGGGTTGGGGATCAGGAGGTGGGTAGGATTAGGGGTGGGGTTAGGGTTCAGGAGGTGGGTAGGATTAGGGGTGGGGTTAGGGATCAGGAGGTGGGTAGGATTAGGGGTGGGGTTAGGGTTCAGGAGTTGGGTAGGATTAGGGGTGGGGTCAGGGATCAGGGGGTGGAGATGGGTAGGATTAGGGGTGGGGTTAGGGATCTGGGTGTGGAGATGGGTAGAATTAGGGGTGGGGTTAGGGTTCAGGAGGTGGGTAGGATTAGGGGTGGGGTTAGGGATCAGGAGGTGGAGATGGGTAGGATTAGGGGTGGGGTTAGGGATCAGGGGGTGGAGATGGGTAGGATTAGGGGTGGGGTTAGGGATCAGGGGGTGGAGATGGGTAGGATTAGGGGTGGGGTTAGGGATCAGGGGGTGGAGATGGGTAGGATTAGGGGTGTGGTTAGGGATCAGGAGGTGGAGATGGGTAGGGTTGGGGATCAGGGGGTGGAGATGGGTAGGATTAGGGGTGGGGTTAGGGATCAGGGGGCGGATATGGGTAGGATTAGGGGTGGGGTTAGGGATCAGGAGGTGGAGATGGGTAGGATTAGGGGTGGGGAACACACACGCACACACTATACACTTAAGATACAAATGCACAGAATATATATAGAATTTATATCCCCCCATTATACAATGTAAAATACACACTATAATACAATATGAGCTCAAGTCAGCCAGTGAACTAGGATGACTAGTATATAAGTGTCCAGTGTGAGACTGAAGAAGAGCTGAATGTGGGAGATCAAGAGCTCTCTGTGGGGAAGAAGCTGTCGTCTGATGATGCTGAGTCCGGATGAGGATTCTCTGAGCTTTCGTTGATGGTGTTCTGTGTTCTCCTCTCCTGAAGTCCATCACAATCTCTTTGGTCTTGCTAATGCTCTTGGCACCAGCGTGTGAGAGACTGATCCTGGTTTCTCCATTCTGTCACCTGATGAAGTCTGGGGTCTTTGCCACTGTCGCCTCTGGCTTGCTTAGTTGCATGGGCACACAGTTTTTAGCAATATTATTGATCTGACTGAACTGACACTATTGGACGAGAACTGAGCTGGATGATGACATCATTGACATAATTTTGTGCTGAGCTGCTTTATATATTAAATGAACTAATTTAATATTTGATGATCTTTACAACAGAACTGAATCAACACTGAACTGACTGAAGCTGAACAACAGCCTGAATGTATTTTCCTTTTATCACCGTATCTGTATCATATAAATTACTATATAAATCTGAAAATCTGATTCATCTTTGTTGTTGTTGTTTATGATCTGAGCAGAAATAGCCCTAAAACGGGCACATTTTCACTACAGTGAAGAATTTGACTGAAGGATTACGTATGTCTCTGTGCAGTTCCTGTGAATCGTTAATGCTGACTTTTGATAAAATAAGATGTACTATTGACACTATTCCCTGCAAAATAACATTGTATTGAGTTAATATGAAGGAGGCTAGTGCATTTATTATGTATTGAAAAAATAAAGACATCAGATCATAAAATATAATTCAGTATAGCAAAAAAAAAAAAAAATAGAACTAAAAGCAATTAAACTCTATTTCTGTTTATTTAACAGACTATGGAAATGTTTTGCATCATACGATTTATATCTATCTATCTATCTATCTATCTATCTATCTATCTATCTATCTATCTATCTATCTATCTATCTATCTATCTATCTATCTATCTATCTATCTATCTATCTATCTATCTATCTATCTATCTATCTATCTATCTATCTATCTATCTATCTATCTATCTATCTATCTATCTATCTATCTATTGCATCCAACCATCCATCCATCTATCCATCCATCCATCGTTCTATCGTTCTATCGTTCTCTCTCTCTCTCTCGATTGGCCGCATGTCTTGTCCATCTTTGGTTCTTGAGGGTGTTTCCCAGAGTGATGTACTTCCGGTATGAGGGGTAAACTCGCAGGAAGTAGCTTACAGGACCACCAACACCGGAACAACAGAGTAAACAACAGACACGTTTATTCTGTTTTTGGGACGATATCTCCACAAGTATGAAATGAGACAGTCCAGTCAGTCCCTCGCTCAGACGGTGTGGCGTGTCGGTGATGTTTTCAGCCGCTGTTATAGGCATGAATGAAGGTAATGATGAGGTGATGTTTGAGGCTTATCGAGCAGATTAGCACGAGCTTTAGCAGGGCCTGACTTGCGCGTTCAGTCAGCTGTTACTTACGTGTGTTTTATCAACAGTATTATTCAAATATAATCGTATTCTTATCAGACAGCAACGTGAGTACTATTGTGATCAGTTCCCCTTTACAACGAACACAATTAATGCGGTTAGAATTTAGAATTCGTTAGCTTTCTGGCTAGTTAGCATTTTAGCTCCATCAGTTCTCGTTTGTTTACAATGAATGATTTTAAAAACACGGTAACATGTAGTGTAGTTATTTGGTACGGTTGTCCCTGCTTATGTCGTAGTCCTGTTCAGAAGTTTGTTTTTAGGTTTCTGGTGACAGGAGCGATCTTGACAGCTTGTGTCTAGTTAGTGACACACCACCATGTATTTACTTTACTGTGTGTTTAGGTCATAAACATCCTCATAAGAACAAGACTAGAGCCTGGAAGACCGGTTTATCCCTTATACCTGTGTGTACAGTCCTCGTGATTTTTGTCCCAAACTGGTTGAATGGATTTTACACCTTATTGATCTTTTTATGTTTTAACATGCAGTTTGGTGCTGATGTTGTTGTATTTATATGGCTAAAAATTAGGCTGAAGTTCTGATACCTTATAATGTAAATCAATAACATTATTACATAACCATGATATATCATAGCAGACTAGGGTACTTGCGTAAAATGCATATAAATATCAGCTGTCACTCTATATCGTCCAGTCTTAATAAGAGGCTATTTGTGTTTATTAAGTGTTTATCTTTAAATATAACTAACAAAACAAAAGTTATTCTTGCATTTACCTTATAACAATCAGATTTCACAGCATAATGAGCTGACTTGGGATGTTTTTTTTTTTTTTTTCAATTATACTACTGGTGTTGTATAAACTATCATTAGAAGCCTTGCAGAGTGTGTGTACCACAGGAATTTCAATAAAGTTTTAATCATTTAGAGGCCTTAGTAATTCATGTATATGTGAAATATTATAATAAATATTATTAATTCTGTCATCATAGCTACTCAACCTCAACTTGTTCCAAACCTGTATGAATGTCTTTCTTCTGCTGAACACAAAAGACAATATTTTGAAGAATATCGGAAGCCAAACAGTTGATGGACCACATTGCCTTACAGTATTGTTTTCCCCCATACTATGGAAGTCAGACCAGCAAATGTTTGGTTATCCATATTCTTCAAAAAATCCGGTCACACTTTACTTTATAATAAGGTTCATTAGTTAACATGGTTTAAGAACGAACAATACTTCTTCAGCATTTATTAATCAATTCATTTGAACATTTACTTATACATTATTAAAAATTATTAGTTAATGCACTTTGAACAAACAATGAACAGCTGGCTTTTTATTAACTAACATTAACAAAGATTAATAAAACAAATATAACAAATATATTGCTCATTTTTAGTTCATGTTAGTTAATAATGTTAGCTTATTGTAAAGTGTTGCCTTAATTTCTTTTGTGTTCAGCAGAACAACTTGAGGGAGAGAGGAAATGATGACAGAATTTAAATTTTTGGGTGAACTGTCCCTGAGTGTTGTGGTGGCTTTATGATAAAACCTCTGGGTTGTGTTACCTTGCAGGCAGGCATCCATGTCCCACCATGGAGAGGAGAAAATAACCCCCAAAAGAAGGAAAAGAAGACGCTGCATTGCTGAGGAATCTTCAGCCTCCATCTCCGACTGAGGGTCGGCACATCCGGACAGAGACCCGGAGAGCGACAGAGGGGCGAGGGGGTGGTGCTCAGAATGGCTTTCCTCGACAACCCCGCCATCATCCTGGCCCACATCCGGCAGTCCCACGTGACCAGCGATGACACCGGGATGTGCGAGATGGTCCTGATCGATCACGACGTGGATCTGGAGAAGTGCCATCCGTCGGTGGCGTCCGCTGGCGGGGGCTCGTCCGGGGGTTCGTATGGAGACGCCGGCAGTGGAGGAGAAGGCCAGACCTGCGAACTCTCTCAGTCTGTCGACATCACTTCCAGCTGGGACTTTGGCATCCGACGGCGCTCCAACACAGGCAAGTAGCTGTCGGACTCTCACTTCTCTGCTTTCCGGGCCCTGAATCTCCAGCTTTCGGATGTGGTTGGTACAGCTAAAGACGTATCGCATAAAACCTTCTCGCACTTAGTTTTAGGAAAAGTGTATATAGTGGCCAGCTTCACTTTATTTTCGGGCAGATTTCATTCGATTTGTGATAAGAGCAATTTGTAAACCTGTTGTCACAGAAACTTAAAAGGCTTCCATTACTTTTTTTTCCCCCAAATTAAAAATCAAGGTAAATATAGTGAAGCAATTTTAGTTGCGCATAGAACATTTGTCTCTTCTGATCGGCCTTTATAGAGACCACAGATCAAACTATATAAAGCTATTATCGGCCGATAAAGCCCCGTTCACACCGCCAGCGATTTTGTCGCTAGGCTCTGTACTGTGATGTTGCTTGTGGGCGTTCGTAGTGCTGTCACTCTGATGTTATTGGTAGACTGCACGTCTGGCCATATCTATACAAAAGACCATCACGAGTGATATATAATTTTAATTTGACTGGGAATAAATGACTTTTAAGGCTAAAAAGAAACCATATGCTGTTGGGAGAGTGTTTTTATATCTCCACAGCTGTGTTCAGTGGATTAAATCATTTACTACATCAACGATCGATCAATGAATAAATTAAACTCACTCATACTGTCACAAATGATAAAAACGTCATTCGAATTTGACAAAAAATCAAATTGCTTGTCCCTAATAGTCAACGTAATGCAGGAGAAATTGTAAAATGAACTGCAGCAGTGCTAAAGGTGCATCATAAAATTACAACACTCGAACTACTGTATAACGTTAAATGTATGAATTAAACTCACTGAGACTGTCGACAGTTTCTTTTCCATGCATCGTTTTATTATCCATGTATGTGGTTACAGTCAAATCATATAAAACAGTGAAAACGTCCTCAAACTCTTTCTTTCTGTCTTGCCTGCCCTGCACTCGAGACGGTGACGTGAGCTCCACTGAAAGTCTTCTTTCCTATTGGTTGTCGCTTGCGAAAATCGTTTCTCATTTGCATAAAGTTGAAAATTCTCAACTTTTGTCGCTTGACACGCCCACATTCTGTCGCCAACGGTCACTGTTGCTCGTGTCGCCGGATGTCGCCAGCGCTCCATTGAAATGAATGGGATCTTGTCGCTTTGTCGCTGCGTGTCGCTGGCGGTGTGAACGGGGCTTAACTATCGATTCGGAGCACCCTTCATTTACCCAGAAACTGAAAATGTAGCTGAAAATCCAGTTTATCACTAGTTTTTGGTTAAATTTTCGTCCAATAAATGCAGCTTTGAAGAGAATAAGAGACTTTCTACAACATTAAAGGATTAGTTCACTTTTGAAAAAACTTTTGCTGATAATTTACTCACCCCCATGTCATCCAAGATGTCCATGTCTTTCTTTCCTCAGTCGAAAAGAAATTTAGGTTTTTGAAGAAAACATTCCAGGATTTTTCTCCATATAATGGACTTCAATGGGAACCGGATGGTTCAAGGTCCAAAAGACAGTTAATAACAGTTTCAGATGCAGCTTCAAATGTCTTTAAACGACACCAGACGATGAATAAGGGTCTTATCATGCGAAACGATCGGTTATTTCAAAACTTATTCCAAAAATGTAACTTTTCTAAGGACAAATGCTAGCCTTGCTCTATTCTGTGAGGCGCGTTTGCAACGTCACGTAATACGTAATTACATTCAAAAGGTCACGGGCGACGTAGCCAGAAGTACAGAGTCAGTGTTTACAAGTTGAACGCATAGGTTGAACGTGCAAACTAGCTCAAACACCGTTTACAAAAAAAGGAATTAAAAGGAAAAACAACGATGTCGGACGATTTTGATTCTGTACTTCCGGCTACGTCGCCCGTGACCTTTTGAACGTAATTACGGATTACGTGACGTTACAAACGCGCCTCAGAGAATATAGCAAGGCTAGCATTTGTCCTTAAAAAAGTTACATTTTTGGAATAAGTTTTGAAATAACCGATCGTTTCGCATGATAAGACCCTTATTCATCGTCTGGTGTCGTTTAAAGACATTTGAAGCTGCATCTGAAACTGTTATTAACTCTCTTTTGGACTTTGAACCATCCGGTTCCCATTGAAGTCCATTATATGGAGAAAAATCCTGGAATGTTTTCATCAAAAACCTAAATTTCTTTTCGACTGAAGAAAGAAAGACATGGACATCTTGGATGACATGGGGGTGATAAATTATTAGCAAAAGTTTTTTCAAAAGTGAACAAATCCTTTAAGGGCCTGTTCACATATCGCGTCTTTTGCGCGCTCGAGTTTGTTATTTCAAATGTAGGCGCGCGGTATGCGCGCTCATAATGGAAGCGTCGCGGGCACTCGTTTTTTCCAAGCCGCATCGAGATAAAAACATCTCAACTTTTCAGAATGCCGCAAGCGCACCATAAGCGCACAGTAGGTCACGTGACAAGAACCAACCGGAGCGCAACCGCCCTAGCGCTTTGGAAAAGGAGAATGCGGCGCCCAGCGTTTTCTACACGTTTTTAGACGCTATATGTGAATCCAGCCTAAAAAATCCAAACTTTGTCTGGTACTTTGTAGTTTTACTCTTTTAAAGGATTAGTTCACTTTTGAAAAAACTTTTGCTGATAATTTACTCACCCCCATGTCATCCAAGATGTCCATGTCTTTCTTTCTTCAGTCGAAAAGAAATTTAGGTTTTTGATGAAAACATTCCAGGATTTTTCTCCATGTAATGGACTTCAATGGGAACCGGATGGTTCAAGGTCCGAAAGATAGTGTTAATAACAGTTTCAGATGCAGCTTCAAATGTCTTTAAACGACACCAGACGATGAATAAGGGTCTTATCATGCGAAACGATCGGTTATTTCAAAGCTTATTCCAAAAATGTAACTTTTCTAAGGACAAATGCTAGCCTAGCTCTATTCTGTGAGGCGCGTTTGCAACGTCACGTAATACGTAATTACATTCAAAAGGTCACGGGCGACGTAGCCGAAAGTACAGAGTCAGTGTTTACAAGTTGAACGCATAGGTTGAACGTGAAAACTAGCTCAAACACCGTTTACAAAAAAAGGAATTAAAAGGAAAAACAACGATGTCGGACGATTTTGATTCTGTACTTCCGGCTACGTCGCCCGTGACCTTTTGAACGTAATTACGTAATACGTGACGTTACAAACGCGCCTCAGAGAATATAGCAAGGCTAGCATTTGTCCTTAAAAAAGTTACATTTTTGGAATAAGTTTTGAAATAACCGATCGTTTCGCATGATAAGACCCTTATTCATCGTCTGATATCGTTTAAAGACATTTGAAGCTGCATCTGAAACTGTTATTAACTCTCTTTTGGACCTTGAACCATCCGGTTCCCATTGAAGTCCATTATATGGAGAAAAATCCTGGAATGTTTTCATCAAAAACCTAAATTTCTTTTCGACTGAAGAAAGGAAGACATGGACATCTTGGATGACATGGGGGTGATAAATTATTAGCAAAAGTTTTTTCAAAAGTGAACAAATCCTTTAAGGGCCTGTTCACATATCGCGTCTTTTGCGCGCTCGAGTTTGTTATTTCAAATGTAGGCGCGCGGTATGCGCGCTCATAATGGAAGCGTCGCGGGTGCTCGTTTTTCCCAAGCCGCATCGAGATAAAAACATCTCAACTTTTCAGAATGCCGCAAGCGCACCATAAGCGCACAGTAGGTCACGTGACAAGAACCAACCGGAGCGCAACCGCCCTAGCGCTTTGGAAAAGGAGAATGCGGCGCCCAGCGTTTTCTACACATTTTTAGACGCTATATGTGAATCCAGCCTAAAAAATCCAAACTTTGTCTGGTACTTTGTAGTTTTACTCTTTTAAAGGATTAGTTCACTTTTGAAAAAACTTTTGCTGATAATTTACTCACCCCCATGTCATCCAAGATGTCCATGTCTTTCTTTCCTCAGTCGAAAAGAAATTTAGGTTTTTGATGAAGACATTCCAGGATTTTTCTCCATATAATGGACTTCAATGGGAACCGGATGGTTCAAGGTCCGAAAGATAGTGTTAATAACAGTTTCAGATGCAGCTTCAAATGTCTTTAAACGACACCAGACGATGAATAAGGGTCTTATCATGCGAAACGATCGGTTATTTCAAAGCTTATTCCAAAAATGTAACTTTTCTAAGGACAAATGCTAGCCTTTCTCCATTCTGTGAGGCGCGTTTGTAACGTCACGTAATACGTAATTACATTCAAAAGGTCACGGGCGACGTAGCCAGAAGTACAGAGTCAGTGTTTACAAGTTGATCGCATAGGTTGAACGTGAAAACTAACTCAAACGCCGTTTACAAAAAAGGAATTAAAAGGTAAAAAAACGATGTCGGACGATTTTGATTCTGTACTTCCGGCTACGTCGCCCGTGACCTTTTGAACGTAATTACGTATTACGTGACGTTGCAAACGCGCCTCACAATATATTACAAGGCTAGCATTTGTCCTTAGAAAAGTTACATTTTTGGAATAAGTTTTGAAATAACCGATCGTTTCGCATGATAAGACCCTTATTCATCGTCTGGTGTCGTTTAAAGACATTTGAAGCTGCATCTGAAACTGTTATTAACACTATCTTTTGGACCTTGAACCATCCGGTTCCCATTGAAGTCCATTATATGGAGAAAAATCCTGGAATGTTTTCATCAAAAACCTAAATTTCTTTTCGACTGAGGAAAGAAAGACATGGACATCTTGGATGACATGGGGGTGTGTAAATTATCAGCAAAAGTTTTTTCAAAAGTGAACTAATCCTTTAATGTTTTGACAGGTAATCATAATGATTGTTAAATCAAAGTTATAAATTCCAGTATCGCTCAGACCAGTGCGTTCATGCTTAACTTGCTCTATCAGCATTTTTAATATGTGGCTTTGCATTTTGCTGTGGGATCATATATTTGCTCATCATTGTCTTCTTGAAGCTCATTGGTCACTACCAAGGCCACAAGAGTTTGGTAACTGATAATATCAAACATGCTGAATGTTAAAAACCTGCTAATGGGATGCCGGCCTAAACTGAACCTTTTCACGCTTCTGCACCATTTTGCTCTGCGGTGTCGGCCCATGATTCTTTAGTTATTTCTCTTTCTCTCTGCAATGCATGAAAACGTGAAATCTGTCTGTGTAAGCAGTCAGGTTGATGATGCGGATAAATGCAAGGCATTTAGGTCTCACACAGGACGTACAGCTTGCTTTTAAAGAAGTTAAACAACAAAGTCTTAAGTTAAATAAGTGTGATGTGTTATCTTTACATCAAGACTAGTATTTATTTGGTCATCAACTAAACTGCTCCGTGGCTTGCAGATGGACAGACATCATAGTAGGGATGCACCGATATGAAAATTTTGGCCGATACCGATAATACTTTATATTTGAAAGCCGATAACCGATATATCGGCCGATAAACTTAAATCCTAATTTTGAGAGCCTTATTACAAAAACATAAGTCTCACAATTAAATCCATGTCCATGTTATAGTGTTGTATAGCCGATATGACAGATTTGCGCTGCACATGTGCTTCAATCATATTTCAAGAAATTCAAAAACATAAACAGTGCTCAACAAGTGTCTCAGCTGAAGGGAATAATACATTATTTATCAGCTTTAATATATCGGCCACATTTTCTTACCAGGCCGACAACGATAACATTAAAAATGAACATATATCGGCCGATGCCGATATGCTCGCCGATATATCGTGCATCCCTACATTATAGCTTATTAGGGCTGGGAATCAAGAACTGGCTCAGGCCTCCAGAAAGTTATCATTGATCTAAAAGACATTTATTCATTTTACAAAATATGGCATCAGAGGAAGTGGTTCTCTGAATTTTCATTTTTGTCGAATATCTGAAATCATTTGACACTAAATTGCAATCAAAAGAATTGCTTTCTAAATAGTGTTCATTCTGAGCTGAGAGAATTGTTAATGCCAACCTTGAGGATCCAGACTCTTTAAGTGGAATCTGACTTGTTAGTTTCCTTACTATTCCCATCCCTACAGGCTGAAACCTTGGAGCAAAACAAAGCAGAAAGTCAGTTTTGAGTTCTTGAGTATCCTTTATCTGCTTCATCTATGCAGCGCTACATGTATTATGTGCTTTACTGTACCAGCCACAGAGAATTGAGCAGGAAAAATAATCTGGGGCTCAATAAATGTTTCCATAAATACACAAAAGAAATTTGACTAAGCGTTTTGATCTCAATAGGGACCGTTTGATATCAAATGAATTGTTTGTTTGGGGGAATTTGTTATTTTATTATGTGATTTATTTATTTTCGCGATCAAGGATTAGTCTGAATGTGGTTGTTATCTGGGAATGGCAACTGACTGAAATTGATTTGAACTCTTAGACGATCTTGCCTTTGCAAATCTGTTTCTAGGTAAATTGGATGTTTTGTTGTTGGAATCAGCTATCTGATGATTTTCTAAAAATATTAAAGTCTTTCTTGTTTATTAATCATATTCCAAATAATCAGTATAAACACAATTTTTTTTACTATTTCAGAGAATACTCTGTTTGTGTTCAACATACAGTATGTGTGTGTGTCATGTTTTTTTTTTCAGTAAACACACAATGCCTTACACTCTAAAAATTGCTGGGTTGTTTAAACCCAAAGTAGGGTACAATATGGACCAACTATTGGGTTAAATTTAAATATAATACTTGAAATTTTATTTTAATGGACAAACCCAATGGTTGGGTTTGTCCATATTTGACCCAAGTTTGGGTTTAAACAACCCAGCATTTTTTAGAGTGTATGCTGTTTTATACACTAAAAATGCTGGGTTGTTTCAACCCAAATTTGGGTCAGATATGGACAAACCCAAATGTTGGGTTGGGTTAAAAAATGCAATAAGAAGAAAGTTGAAAATTGGTTAATTTGAAATTATACATCTTAACCCAACATTTGGGTTTGTGCATATTTTACCCAAATTTGGGTTAAAACAACCCAGCATTTTGTACTAAAATGGTTTTGAGTGATGTGATTCTCTAATTAAATAAAATCAGCAATTCCTCAAAACCACATCTTCAGTGACTCAGTTTTCACATTACAGATATACTTTTTGCTTTGGAAACAATATACACTCTAAAAAATGCTGGGTTGTTTCAACGCAAATGTGGGTCAAATATGGATGGACTAACCCAAATGTTGGGTTAAACATGCACTTAAATGTACAGTTGAAGTTGGGTTAAAATGTGAAATGACATTTTTAACCCAACATTTGTCTATATTTTACCCTAATTTGGCTTAAAACAACCCAGCATTGTTTAGAGTGTTACTGCAGATTTAAACACAAGTATGCGAGTCTCTAATTACGTTATGCTTGTTTGAACACAAACATTTGTCTAGTAGTCTCTGTAAAAAGGATTGAAATACTGACGCCTGGTTATGTCGAGGTTTGCTCTAGGAGTCATTCGGTTTCAGTCAGTTCCTCTTGTCATGGCAAATATTGGAGTATGAATTAATCCTGGGCTACACTAGCACCTTGGCTTTCTAACTTTGATGAAGTGGATGTGGCTTAGCTCTGGTTTTGCAATGCTTTTGTTGGAGAGGGGATCTTTGACATATTCCTCTATTATCAACCATCTGAACAACTTGTCCCCAGGACGACAAGACAGTTTCGTGAGACCTGAGCCTGCTGGTAAGCAAGTGTTCAGGACAGGAAACAGTGCTGAAAATATCAATATGAATCTTATCTATCAATCATATTCCGTTTGAATTTCAGCAATTCATTTTGTGATCTCAAGATATTAATCTTTAATTTGACGGAATATTTTTCCTAATTATTTCATGACTTCAAATGATCTTCATAGTTTTTTTTTTGTTTTGTTTGTTTTTTAATAGAGTTGAAGTTCGACTTGGTCCTCTAGAAACACAGATCGATTCAACTTTTTTTTGGATAGTTATGTGGAATTTGTGGTCCATATAATTACCTTATTGAGTAACACAGTCTCATCCCAAGACGTCATATAACTGGGTGACCATACGTTAACATCCGCTGTTTTAGGGTACCCTTTAACATCAGTTACATGACGATCCTGGGACATCATACAACTGACGCTTTACTTTTAAGGTCAGTTAGGTGACGGGGTAGGTTTAGGTCTGGGGTAGGTTTAGGATCCGATAACGTCATCTAGGGTTCCCTAAAACGGCGGATGTTAACTTATGGTCAAAAGACGTCCCAAGACGTCAGTTATATGACGTATTACTGTATTGAGATTGTTATATCACTGTCACGGCTGTTCAGGTGTACTTAATATAGAAATTTAGTCTACTACAAATAGCTAATATTTTTATTTTGCCTAGAAACTAATATCGCAACTAAATACCTGCTCCAGTCAGGCAAGGTAATGTCAAAAGTACACATTGTGAAATAGAAAAGATACTTAATGTGCATTAATGAAGCAACAATCAAGACAACAATAGAGTTTACTTTACAATAGAGATTATGAGTGTTCATAATGCAACGATGGACAAAGTTCACAAATTTGTGAAGAGCATATTTCATGCTTTGTGGTCACTTGTCTATAAGAGATGTTAGAGCAAAAGTCCTTTAAGGGAAACGTACATCTGCATACTTCAAGTTCGAGTGCTGCATATTTGTACTCGCTCTCAAAATGCAGAATATTTGAGTTTTAAGGACACAAATGGGTACCAAGTGTACAAAAACTACTCTGAATACAACATTTTCTGTATTCTAAACAATTAGCATTTATGCATCTTGTAGACGAGCTCCATATAGGCATATTTAGTATGTGTTTGTAAAATTAAAAATGATGTAGATCAGTTGTAGACCTCATGAAATAAATGGAAAATGTCACTCCAGAATATAAGACTAAAGTTGAGTGTTTTTTAGACCGTGATTGTCTGGCTTACAATGAATGTCATGTTGTGTTTTTCCAAGTTTGCTTCAGATGGTATTTCTATGCAAAACAGCCGATTTTTTTTCCCCAATAGACCTTCGAATAACAGTGCTTTGTATACTGTGCTATGCATTTTTTCCCTTTGTGTGACATTGCTTTCATGATGTCAACAATATATAAAAATGATTCTTCCGACCGATAAAGGATTTTGAAGGCCGATACCGATACAAATATTTTTTTTTGGTTTTAAAATCCGATATGCTGATATATCGGCCAATATTTTTTCATTTTTTTATTTCAGAAAGGCGCAACAAAACATTAACAGATTTCCCTAACATTAGTTATTTGTGGTTATTTATGAGAAACTTTCTAAAAGTTTATTTTAATGTCACAACAGAACAGACTGATGATAGTGGCATTAGTTAGCTTTATGGTTAGCTAGCCATAATTTAGCAATGGATAACGTCATACTGCAAATTGTAAAACATACATTTTCAATATAACTGGCCAAGGAAACTTCCACCGGCCACAAATTTTGTCATGCTTATTTGAGTTGAGAGAACTGATGGGGATGATGAGTTAATTGTTATTCAAGCAATGTATGTATCGTGACCAACTCAACGAGTGTTGCCGACAGGAACGGTGTAGAGCGCCCTCTGGTGGACAAACTACACAACACTCATGACATGGTTCAAGCGTGTTTCGTCCGTTTTTATTTAATTTTTTAAATATTCATTTATCGGCCATTATAACTGCCAATACCGATAGTTTGGAAAATGCCTAATATCGGCCGATAATATCGGTCTGGCTCTGTTATTAATGTGATGGGAAAAATAATGATAAAGTATTAAATTAGACTTGTAAAGTGTTTGCTGTAAGAAATGTAATTCATGCTGATTAAAATAAAATAAACAACACATTTTCCAGACAGGATTAGCAGCTATGTTTATGCGATATATTTTTCTTTATGCAAAATATCTTGTTTTATTATTTTAATTTCTTTTGAATTGAATCTCACGAACAAATATTACGGTCACATTTCAGCGAATAACGTTTTTGGCAGCTTGTATTGTCAAGGAAAACCAATGTCTAATGTAGTTAAACATTGGTTTGTTAGACGATCAGCACTTTAATATTTAAATCATCCGTCTGATAGTAACCTGTCTGTCTTCAGCATTTTAATCAAAGATGTATCATAGCTTGAAAGGTGTCATAACCCCCTTAATGTTTTTTATCCACCAGGTGAATTCAGCCCTTGTATTTGTCAATCACAGTTGCTTTTCATTTAACTGAAGTTGACCATTTTGAACTCTAATGGGGTCACACACCACTGACACAGTTAATGAGATGAAAGTCTTTTCGTTTAAAGCTCAAAGACTGGAGCGACTGAGGAAAGAACGACAGAACCAGATCAAGTGCAAAAATATCCAGTGGAAAGAGAGAAGCTCGTCTCAATCAGGTACAGTAGCGGTAGCCATGCTCGCATTTATTATCTCCTCTCCGTTTCTTGTCCTCTGAATGTTTTTTCCCCTGTTGATTTTTGTAGTAGATGACTTGAGCTCGCTTTTTGACAAGAAGGACTTTAAGGACAGGCCCCGGAGCACAGGCAGTAAATCCACACTCTCGCTGAGGCTCGAACAGTGTCCCCAACAGCTCAACAACCCCTTCAACGAATACTCCAAATTTGATGGCAAGGTGAGCACTTCTGTGTCTAGAGACCAAGTACTTTCCCTCTAAAATTACATGCTGGATTATCCTTGAATACAGAAGGTCAACATGAGATCAAAATATCATATTTTTAAATGTAGAAATAAATGTCCCTTTATCTATAGTTAGACAAAGTAATGCATCATTATCAGTGCTATTTTAGAATTATTGAGATACTAATATAGTTTTTTATTAGTTTTTATTATTTATTGTTTTTATTTGGTGATTTGGTTGTGTATTTGACTTTTTTAATAGTTTTTTAGGTAACACTTTAGATTAAGGTCTCATTTGTTAACTATCAATGAACAATACTTTTTTACTGTTGTTATTAATCTTTGTTAACATTAGTTAAAAAATACTACTGTTCATTGTTTGTTCATGTTAGTTCACAGTGCATTCTTTAAACTTTTTTATTTAAAAAATGTATTAGTAAATGTTGAAATTATAATGAACTAAGATTAATAAATGCTGTAGAAGTATTTTTCATTGTTTGTCCATGTTAACAAATGAAACCTCATTGAAAAGCATAAAATAGTTTTATTAACTTATTTCCAGTTTTAGTTATTTTAGCACATCAAGTTAACTAAATGAAAATAGGAAATGTTGCTTTGGCGACTATCTGAAATAAAATAAGACATTAAAAATAAAATAATAAAATAAAATAAAAAGTGCATTTTTTTATTTTGTATTTTATCTAGTTAATGTTTATTTTATTTCAAGTAATTCATTTTTTATGGTTTATTTTCAGTTTTAGATTATTATAATTAGGGATGGGCAACGATTAATCGCGATTAATCGCATCCAAAATAAAAGCTTGTGTTTACATAATATATGTTTGTGTAGTGTGTAGAATTAATTTGTATTTATAAATACCCACACATGCATCTACAAAGTATATATTTAAGAAATATGTGCATGTATATATTTTATATATATTTATTCACAATTAATATTATATATAAATATAAATATTTCATATATTAATAACAAATTTTTCTTAAATATGTACATGCATGTGTGGGTATTTATATATACAAATCAATTATACACACTACACACACATATATTATGTAAAAACAAACTTTTATTTTGGATGCGATTAATCGTTGCCCATCCCTAATTATAATAACTTGGACGGTAAAGCGATTAAAATTCTTAATTTAATTATTTACACGATGTGTAGATAAATTAATCGAATTAATCGCACATTGAATTTGGCTGAGAAAGTCATTATTGTGTTAAATGAGAAAAGCCTAATGTCATTACAAAAAGTTGTTTTAGAAAAAGAAAATAGTTTTTGATTCAACATAGAATTTATTACACAAACTTTTAGGCTTTAGGCGTTGAAATTTGTTTAATTTAATGCATTACTTTGCCCCATAACTAATTAATTAAATTAACATGTTCAGTAGACAGCCCTCACATTATTAAGCAGCCCTCACATGAATGTTGCAGGGCTGAACCCTTCTCACCAGTGTTGAAAAATATGGGGCTTTAAATGAATGGCAGAGTTAATTTAATGAAAACAATTATTAAAGAGTCTTTTCCTCATCCTCTAAGCATGCTCTTTGTAAAGTACAGAACAGAAGCACCCGGCGTCACACAGGTTTCTCCCCTGTCTCCGTGCATTAGCGTCACCTTCAGGCTATAACACCTTCGCAGAAAAGAGAAAGACTGCCGTTTTCATTTTTTGACAGTCTTGGAGATTTTAGGTGTAGTTTGTCATTGTGCATCAATTACAGCTGTCTTCATCACCTGTTCCCCTTTGGCTCTTTAGAGTCATGTTTTTACAAACACTCTGTTTTCTGTACTATGAATTTGTCGGGAATGCACATCGGCTTTCCCTCTTCCAGTAAAACCTTAAAAACAATCCAGAAAAATGCCTGTAAGTTTATTTGAATCTTGTAAGTGATATTAACAATATATATATATATATATATATATATATATATATATAAATATATATATATATATATATATATATAAATATATATAAAAAAAAAATATATATTTTTTATATTTTATATATATATATATATATATATTATATATATTTTATATATATATATATATATATATATTTTTATTTTATTTTTTTATTTTATTTACCATCTATAATAATATTTCTGATTCTTTTAATTTAACTAGAATTTTATCTTTCATTGGGGCTCATTTTTTTTTTACTTGTACTGACAAACTTTGTGGATAGAGAGCACTAATGTAGTCAGGATATGACACAGAGACTAAAAAAAGGCCATAGTTTGACTATTTGTATCTATTCACCTTTAAAATTTGCAGTATCTTTTCGATTACTTACAGACTTCCTTTCCCTTTCTTTTTCAGGGCCATGTTGGTACAACGGCAACCAAAAAAATTGACGTCTACCTCTCGATGCAGTCGACCCAAGAAAAGCTTCACCCCATGACGGTGGTCACGATGGCTAACGCTCGGGTCCACGATCTTATCGGGCTCATCTGCTGGCAGTACACCTGTGAGGGCCGTGAACCCAAGCTCATGTTAGTAGAAGAAACTTCACACACATCCTTCATATAAGCACTTATACGTTGATGTTAACGTTATCCTTAAAGGGGCACTATGCAGGAATTCCGTTTTTGTCAAACAGCGACCCCTAGAGTCACTGTGGAGTACTTGTAATTAACGTTACTGTCGTAAATACCACTTACGCAGAGCGTAACATGCCGGATTAGTATACGATAGTACATTGTGTTTAGTTGAGATTAGGGATGCACCGATATGAACATTTTGGCCAATACCGATAACCGATAATTCTTTATACTTGAAAGCCGATAACCGATATATTGGCCGATAAATCTAAATCCAAATTTTTATTTAATTTTTGAGAGTCTGATTACAAAAACAAAAGTCTCACCATTAAAATCCATATCCCAATCTCATCATATAGTTTACATGGACTATATGACAGACTTGTGCTGCACTAAACTGTATTTTCATTTTTTTTTTTTTTATAGCCCCTTGAGATGAGCCATCTCGTTTTCGAGGGGGTCCTCGATTCTAGATTCAAATAAAAAATTGACCTTACAGCTGCTGGAATTTAACATAACAAATAGCAAAAACCAAATAACAAATACACAAGAAAAAACAAAACAAAAAAAAACGTGCTTTACAGTAGTACTATATAGCTAAATATATAAGCCAAAACCAAACAAGACATTCATTCATACAAGACTCCCAAAAGGAGAGTAAACCATATCATTTGTGCCAAGACAACATCAAAACACAAGTAAGCTCATATACAGACAAAAAAAATATATATGTACCATGCCAAAAAAATAAGTTACAGTGAGAAATAAATATAATAAAATAAAATAATGCTAACCAAAATTTTTCCAATCACATTTCAAGCAATTCCAAACCAGCATGTTACACAGTGCATCTGAAGCGTCTCAGCTGAAGGAAATAATACATTAATTATCAACTTTAATATGTCAGCCTAATTTTCAATTTTAATTTTCCTAATTTTCACTAAAAATTAACATACATCGGCCGATACCGATATGGCGGCCGATATATCGTGCATCACTAGTTGAGATCTACTACATGTTGTTAGTGGTGAGAATTTTCACGTGATTAAATATATAGATCCGACAATTATCCCCATGATCTTTAAGACGGCCACCATTCAAATCCGAAAGAAGTCATATAACCATTTCAATAACTCAGTATACTTCTCCAAATCAAAGAACGGTCATTTAGAGCAAATTTTGAGACCATTTCAGGAGTTTGAAACATCTTCGCTATGAGTATATCGGGGCTTTTAATGGATGCTTCTTTAGGGTGTCATAAATAAAATATGCTTGTTGTCAGTCTGCTTGGAAAGTGCTACTCTACTAGTGATCCTTCCCAGAGGCATTTATATTCCTTTTCCATCTACCTCTGCTGCTAATGCCAGTCTTGACCTTTCCCAGCCAAGGCAGGGATTCCCCTGGGTTTCTTTCTCATCTCCTCATTCAGTGCGTCTCCGAGGTTTGCTGACCGTATAGCGCAGGAATTTTCTCCCTGGTACATGGTACAATATGAAGATTTATACTTCGGTCAGTCTGAGGAGAGGGTAACCATTAAAATGGAGAGAAGACGAGGGAAAAAAAAAAGCAGATTCCCTCTTGGGCAGCTTGGTGCCTCACACAGACAGTCTGGGTGGTTGATGTGAGACCTGATTGGCATAGCAATGAGCCTTTTCCCCCTGGAGGAGGGTCAGGCTGTAGAGAGGAAGAGATACACTACTTGTGTGGGATTTCAATGAGTCTACCACCTCCGTACGGCTTTGGCCATTACTAGAAAGCTTTTGGGAGGGGATCAAGGTAAAGGGATGCCCCTCTTGAATATAAAGATGGTTTTTTCAGGACATTCAGATCGCCCTCTGAACCTCTAATTTCCCATCACCCTTTCTCCTACAGTTCAGCTGACCTGCTTCGTTTGAGTAGTTTATTAAAATGAATCCTAGACTGTGTTTCCATCTAGTATGGAGACACATGGCGTCACAGTAGGCGGAAGTCAATGCGGTTTAGAGCCCGACCGATAAAGGATTTTGAAGGCCGATACAAATATTTTTTGGTTTTAAAATCCGATATATCGGCCGATAATTTTTATTTTTTTTTCAGAGACGCGCAACAAAACATGAACAGATTTCCCTAACATTAGTTATTTGTAGTTATTTATGAATTTTAACTAAAATAATATGATAATGCATTTTAAAAAGAAACTTGTTTCTTTTATTGTCACAATTGTGGTTAGCTAGTCTATGATGAGCCATAATTTAGCAATGGATTATGTCATAGTGCAAATTGTAAAACATACATTTTCAATATAAACAGGCCAAGGAGAGATGATCCGTCTCATTGTTATAACTGTCACGCACTATTGAAGAAATACTTCAGTCATGTTGTCAAAAGTTAAAAGGACGGTCAGTCAACTACACTGTAACAACGTAACGTGACTATTACTAGCTAATTCCGCTTCACTCTCGACTTATTTAACAGCAGCAAAACTGGACATGATAGTCACAAATTTTGTCATGCTTATTTGAGTTCAGAGAACTGATGCGAATGTTCTTTTAATTGTTATTCAAGCAATGTATGTATCGTGACCAACTCAACGAGTGTTGCCAACAGGAACGGTGTAGAGTGCCCTCTGCTGGACAGAACTATACAACTCCAACACTCATGACATCGTTCAAGCGTGTTTCGTCCGTTTTTATTTTATTTTTGAAATATTCATTTATCGGCCATTATAACTGCCGATACCGATAGTTTGGAAAATGGCTAATATCGGCCGATAATATCGGCCCGCTGATATATCGGTCTGGCTCTAGCCGATATTATCGGCCGATATTATGCATTTTCCAAAATAACGGTATCGGCAGTTATAATGGCCGATAAATGAATATTTAAAAAAATAAAATAAAAACGGACAAAACACGCTTCAATCATCTCTCCTTGGCCTGTTATATTGAAAATGTATGTTTTACAATTTGCAGTATGACGTTATCTATTGCTAAATTATGGCTCATCATAGACTAGCTAACCACAAAGCTAGCTAATGCCACTATCATCAGTGGAAGACCGCTAACGTTAACATTAATGAGCTTGGAAACAACAATTAACTTTTTCTGCCTAAATAAAGTAATTATTACTGTATTTATAACTAGCATATCTCTAGTTACAGCCCCTGCATTGTAAATTGTAAGTTATACTTGCGAGGAGTGAACATCTAGACATAGAGAGAAAGTATCAAACGCATCTTGTGCAGAAAAGTTAGCTTTTCTTTTACACGTGTGTGAAATCCAACAATATTTAATAAAAAAAACATAATATATTGGAATATCGGATTTTAAAACCCCCAAAAATTTGTATCGGTATCGGCCTTCAAAATCCTTTATCGGTCGGGCTCTAGGTTAGGCCGTGTGTCCACCAAAGCGTTTTTAGCCAGGTGAAAACGCTAGACGCTCTGCTGAAGACGCCGTGCATTGGGCGCTTGAGCGTTTTGGCAGCGCAGCGTTTTTTCCGTTGAGACGTTTCGTTGCTATGATACAGAATATCCGCAGCAGTTTGAATGTTGACAGTTGGTCGGTGTGGTATTAGTCCCGCCCCTCCTCCACTGTGATTGGACGGCTGGGTAAAAAGTGACAGTGATGAGCGCTGCGTTTTATCCAAAGTTGATAATTTTTCAACTCCCAGCGACCAGTAAAAACGCCGGGCGCTCGGCGCTTCAGCGTGAAAAAAACCGCTCAGCGCCTCGGTACGCTCATGGCGTTTAAAAAACGCGGCGCTCCCATTGAAAACAATTGAAAACAATTCCACGCCAGGCGCGTGGAAAAATGCTTTGGTGGACACATGGCCTTACACCCACTGTTGGTCGAGAAAACGCATCTAAAATGGAAAAGAGCTGTGGGATCGACTGTAGAATCCAATTAAAACAAGTAAACGAAGCTATCTTTTTAGAGACTTCAGGAAATGGATCGCTGCAATTTGCTGAAACAACTTAACTAGGCAGCGAAATACCAATTCGCAGTTACCATTTTGTCCGATATGTTGTCGAATTTTTCAAGTGGACAACCCAGCTCGGGTTGTTCCTGAAATTCAAGTCCCCCCCCCCCCCCCTTTAACACAAGCTTCACATTCTCACTATACTATTTGAGCCATATAAGCCTGATTTATCAGATATGATGCTCGACAAAACAAACTTTGTGTCTAATGTCAGGGTTAAGAATCAAGACTTTTGAGACCGACAATGATCTTAGAAATTCAAGAGGAAATATATCATCTTGGATGGCACAGAATTTGGAGGTGAAACACAAAAAGAGCAGATTCAGGCCTCTTCTCAGTCGGATGTCATCTCCTCAGGCTGCCTGAGCAGGATCATGGGTCTGATTAACACCATGACAGTTAGTCTTTACAGCTCAGGCCTGGATTTCGACAGTGTGTCAGAGCAAATTAAAACGCCATCGTCCCAGCAAAAACACCAGAGCAGGCACTGGCCTCGAGGGATGAAAGCTATATCATAAAGACAAAGCTTAACATGCCTCCACTGGATGAATCGTGGAATAGGTTGCTGTTAGTTTTATATTTCTGATGGATCAGTTTTCCTTAAGGAGTCGATCCATTATGATATAAAACAAAGCTTTGGGCAAAAGTAATCTGGAATACTGCCAGCCTACACTATATATAATGATATAACAAAAGGTTTAACCATGAAACCAGTAAGGTTAACTCTTCCCAGTGCTTCTCTTTTGATTCATCCTCAGTCTGTGCCAGGCTGCATCCTAACAAACACTCAATGTTTTTGCTCCTCAATGAATAGCCCTCATTTACATGCCCTCATAAATTGTGTCTGGGTGCTTTTGTTTCATGTCCCTGTTGTCGTCACCCATCTTTAACAAACCAGAGCTTTTAGAAAGAGTCCTTCAGAGCCACTTTTACACAAACAGAGCTTGGATCACTTTTGAATTGAAGGGTTAGAAGTAATTTTCGAAGTAGTAACTGGTCAAAAGTTCGGAATAATTACGTTTTTTTTTTTTTTAAATGTTTTTGAAGTGTCTTATAGTCACCAAGGCTGCAATATTATTATCATTTAACATCTCTTTTAAATGTTAATAAATTGAAAAATGTCATTTATTCCTGGGATCAAATCTGAATTTTCAGCATCATTACTCCAGTCTTCAGTGTCACATGATCCTTCAGAAATCACTCTAATGTGATGATTTACTGCCCAAGAAACATTTCTGATTATTATCAATCACTTCTTTTGCTGCTTAATATTTTTGTGGAAACCGTGAAACAGTAAGTTTTAAAAGCAAGTAAAGACATTTATAATGTTCCAAAACATTTATCTTTTAAATAAATGCTGTTCTTTTGAACTTTTTAATTCATCAAAGAATCCTGGAAAAAAAAATGTATCATAGTTTCCAAGTAGAAAAAAACCGTTTTTACATGGATGATAACAAGAAGCATTATTAATAATTGAGCACCAAATATTGGAATATTAGAACAGCAAATACCACATTAGAAAGATTGTCTGAAGTCTGTAATTTTAGAATAAAATTCATTTTCAGAAGACATTTTAAAATGTATATAAATAGAAAACAATTGTTTTTACTATATTTTCGATCAAATAAATGCACCCTTGGTGAGCATAAGCAATTTGTTTTTACTGATGGTGCATAATAAATGAAATTCATTGCAATTAATTCAGACTTGTTACCAATCTAAGCCTTTGTTTCTTATAATGGGAACAATGATTTGACCTTTTTGAAATGGTGGACATACTTTTCAACAACATCCTTCTCTTTGAGTTTGATCTCTCTTATTTTCTCATGCCTCCACAGAGAAAATGTCAACACCTACTGTCTCCACATCGCTGAGGATGATGGAGAGGTGGACACAGACTTCCCTCCGCTGGACTCTAACGAACCCATCCACAAGTTTGGCTTCAGCACACTGGCGCTGGTCGAGAAGTATTCATCTCCTGGACTGGGGCCCAAACAGTCACTCTTTGTTCGAATGTAAGAAAGCCACTTAAGTCTGACTTTATCACTTTCAGTTTAACTACTGGCTCTGCGAAGAACAAACACATCTAAAGTCAACATCAAGTCAAAATGTACCTCAATTACCACACGTTATACATAATGGAACAGATTTTTGTTGACAAACTTTATAAATATATTATATACCATAATTTTAACTTTAAATGTTCAAATGTTTGGGGCCAACCTTACCAACCCTAAACTTTTTAATGGTAATGTATATATTTCGATAGGTAGATACATATAGGTATATACGAACCATAGCTAACCACAAATCTATCACTGTCATCATCAAATATTCAATTTATTGATGTTTGTCTTGAAGTTTGCCTCCTTTTGAGAACTATCTGAAGGTTGTAGGTTTAAATGCCTGGCCGTTTAAGTTTGTTGGAGATTTTTTCCTCGTGCCTCTTCATGAAGCTCTCATCTTTGTGATTAGATTGGATGGTCCCACTTTATATTAAGTGGCTTTATGTACTTACATTGAACAATAAGTACAATGTATTATTGTGTTCCTGTTGTATTGTAAAACGCTTTTGCTGCTATTGAGGTGTAATACGGGTAAGGTGAGGGACAGGTGTGGTGGTATGGGTCGGTTTAAGGGTAGGTTAAGGTGTAATGGGAGGATCAACAGTGTAATTACAAATGTAACTACATAAACTAATTATAGCTGTAATTACATGCTGGTATTTTTTTTTTTTAGAAATTAAGTTTTTATTGGTTTTTCTCATATATAACAAAATATATACATAAATAAATGCAACAATCAAAATAATAACAATGAATGAAGAAAAAAAATAATTAAAGAGGTTATAGTTTATGCACAACAGTATGGGCAAGTTACAACTCAAAGTAACCAACTGAATAAAATTCTCCCACATGTCAACATCTCTATGCTTTCCGTTCACTTTAGCTAACGTTCTTTCATATGATATTCTCCACCATAGACTCAATCCACATTTTAAATGAAGGACATATCTGAATATCTTTCCAAAATCGGAGTATCAATCGTACTGCCGTGAATACACCCACAGTAACAAGGGAAAACTCAATATATTTAATCTGGGAAATCTTTATCGCCTAAAAGGCAAATCCTTGATGAAAATGGAAGGTCAAATCCCAAACATTCTCCAAGATATTTTAACACAATTTTCCAAAAAGGTTGAATTTTTTGAACAATGCCAAAGAACATAATAGTTCAGATGCAAAAGCCTCTAAATGCCATTTGAAATTTTCTTCTTTAATGATAATTTTTATCAAACTTGTATATTCAAGTTCAGTAATTTCACTTAAATAACAATTAATAGGTAATTATCATTGCCATTTAAGTGAAATCATTGAACTTAAATATACAAGCTTGATAAAAATCATCATTCTAGAAGAAAATTTCAAATGGCACTTAGAGGCTTTTGCATCTGAACTCTTCATATGTACAAATTTCTTTTTTACATTTCCAGCATCTATTAAACAGCCCATTCTAAAAAGTCGCACTGGCGTATAATAATACACATGCTGGTATTTTTAAAATATAAGTACAATGTAAAAACATGTATGTACACAATAAGTCCATTGTATCAAATTATTAATTTCGATGTAAGTATATAGTACTTAAAGCCACTTAATATTAAGTGGGACCGATTGGATTGCTGCTCTTCTGTGCGTTTGGGAATGTCTCTAAACAACTGTTTGGTTAATGTGACTGACAAAGCATTAGGAGACCCCTATTCATTTGAAGTTGCTAATTAGATTTGAATGGCTCTCTGCCAGACTGTCGTGGCTGTGATTGGGAACCTTGCTTTTGGATGTAAAACTGAATTTGGTTTGTAAACAGTTCTGCTTGTTTGTGTATGTCACAGATTTTTCTTGCACTTGCTTAGATTGGGTGATATTTGCACCAATGAACAAGTAATCATGGATGTTTTTATTAGGAAATACAGATTTTGCAGATTTTGGGTGAACTGTTCCATTAAAGTCCCCGTGAACCGGAAGTTGGAAACGATTTTTCTCCAGTGCTGTGACGTATTTCCAAGTGAAACGGAATATTGAACAGAGGGCAGGGTTTTCCTCTAGCGCTCCTCCTCTCCATCTCTCGCTCATAGCAAACTAACGGTTTGAGGGGAGTGGTTAAGCGTTTCCCCACCCAAACTGTGAATCAGAAAAAGAAACCGTTCCAGACCGGAAGTAACTTTTCAGATTTTGATTAAAGATTACTAAGGTAAAACATTTTTTTAATATATATTCACTTGCACGGATTAATTGTTCACCACAAGACTAGTAATATGCGCTAACAAAGTAAATAGGTTCAATTTTGATTTCACGGGGACTTTAACGTTTCACCAGCGAGTAAAGAAATAAGATACACCACCGTTCAAAAGTTTGAGGTCGGTATGATTTTTGTTTTTTCAAAAACATGAATTCTTGCATTCAGCAAAGTTGCATTAAATTGATCATGAGAGCTAAGACATGCATAATGTTATAAAAGATTTCTACACTGAAAAAAATGTGGAGTAGGATTTACTTGAAAAAAGCTATGCAACTTTTTCCACTCAGAAAATGCTAGTAAATTTACAAAGATTTGCCAAGTAAAAACCTAAACATATTTATCAGTAGCTTTAATTAGAAATCTTAAGTTAAAATTTACTTGGAATATGGAATTAAGTAAACTTTAATTTAGTTAAGTGAAAGTAACAAAGAATATAAGTAACTTGGCTAGTAAAAGGTTGATTGAATATCGATTTAGTTGTAATTTCCTTTGCATTACATTTCACTCAAACAATTTTATTGAATTATACCAGACATTTATAGTATGTGTTTTACTTAGCCTATCTAAGTAATGTCAGATGTTAAGCATGATGTGAATGCAAAGACCTCAATACTTGGTAGACAATACACAATGACGGTAACATTTGATGGATCGTTTTTGTGTTTAATGTGTCATTTTGAGCAGAAAATTTCCTCAAAATGTCACAAAATGGCAAGTTACTAATCCTGACAACAAAAGCAATGATAAAACAGTATAAATACAGCTGGAAACCAGTGAAAAATTAACCTCATTAATTATTCAAGGCCCAGTGCATGATGGGAACACCAGTATCAGAAAAGTTGAGTCATTTTTACTTTATTTTATTGAGTTCATATTTATGCTTCATTTCTACTCGCTTGAACTAAGTTCTGATATGGAATTTTCTTAGTTTTTTTTTATTCTTGCCTGAACTAACTTTTTCTTGTAAATTACATTGGGTTTTTTTCAGTAGTATTTACCTTACCAAAAAATCATTTTTTTACAGTGTATTTCAAATAAATGCTGTTCATTTGAACTTTCTATTCATCGAAGAATCCTATGACATTATCTTGGTTTCCACACAAATATTAAAGAACGCAGCTGTTTTCAGCGTTGATGATCATAAGAAGTATTTCTTGAGCGCCAATCAGCATATTAGAAAGATTTCTGAAGGATCATGTGACACTGAAGAGAGTAATGATGCTGAAAATTAGCTTTGATCTCAAGAATAAATTACATTTTTACAATATATCCACATAGAAATCGGTTATTTCAGACTGCAATAATATTTCACATTTTTTACTGTATGTTTGATAAACTGGCAAAAACATTAATCATCTACCGACTCCAAACTTTTGAACGGGACTCTTTGCCTGTGGTATAAATTAATTAATTTATTTCTACAAAAGTTGCATTTGTGGCCCAGCTGCTTTGCACTTTTCATTGTCTTTTGTCCGTATTTATTTGTGATTTATTCATCAGCTCTCAGCCGTCGGCTGGCGTTCAGAGCTCTCTGGGTCAGCTGCATGCTCCCTTCACGAGAGGACCACTGATGTGGCACTGCAGGACCCTGGGCGAGAACTGAGCCAGTGCTTGGCCCTCAGTGGGCCATCGGGGCCGGCGACCTCTTCTGACGTGAAGCCTGTCAGAAGCCCTGGCCCGAGGCTGACGGGTCAGGACTGCTAAATGGAAGTGGACAAGCGAGTCCACTGTCCAGAAAGTGTGTGCTCTCCGGTTTCTGGCCTGGGGTTGTTGTTGTGTTGATGTAGTCTATCGCAGTGATGCGTCCATGTGCTCAAAGTTTGACTCGTGGACGGCCCCTCGGCCCCGTTGTGTGCTCCGATAAAGCAAGCCGGCGACCATTTAAGAGTACAACGCACTCTTTCTTCTGACATTAACTGTTACTGTTCACACCAGTAGCGCGAAACTGTCATTCAAGAATGATCCTCTTGAATCTCAAAGTACATCTGCAAAAAAATAATGGTTTCATTTTTATACTTGAGTGTTGTGGTGCTGTTAAGTTAATCAGTCTGAGTAATTGGTCTGAATCCGCTCTCGTTTATTATGTCTCTAAAAGTGTGAACATATTTGTAAAAAATTACAGAGTAAATTACAGAGTAATTGTGTTCAAAATCTCTGGCTCGCACATTTTAGTTTTAAAGGATTAGTTCACTTTTGAAAAAACTTTTGCTGATAATTTACTCACCCCCATGTCATCCAAGATGTCCATGTCTTTCTTTCCTCAGTCGAAAAGAAATTTAGGTTTTTGATGAAAACATTCCAGGATTTTTCTCCATATAATGGACTTCAATGGGAACCGGATGGTTCAAGGTCCAAAAGACAGTTAATAACAGTTTCAGATGCAGCTTCAAATGTCTTTAAACGACACCAGACGATGAATAAGGGTCTTATCATGCGAAACGATCGGTTATTTCAATGCTTATTCCAAAAATGTAACTTTTCTAAGGACAAATGCTAGCCTTGCTCTATTCTGTGAGGCGCATTTGCAACGTCACGTATTACGTAATTACGTTCAAAAGGTCACGGGCGACGTAGCCAGAAGTACAGAGTCAGAGTGTTTACAAGTTGAACGCATAGGTTGAACGTGAAAACTAACTCAAACACCGTTTACAAAAAAGAAATTAAAAGGTAAAACAACGATGTCGGACGATTTTGATTTTGTACTTCCGGCTACGTCGCCCGTGACCTTTTGAACGTAATTACGTGACGTTACAAACGCGCCTCACAGAATAGAGCAAGGCTAGCATTTGTCCTTAGAAAAGTTACATTTTTGGAATAAGTTTTGAAATAACCGATCGTTTCGCATGATAAGACCCTTATTCATCGTCTGGTGTCGTTTAAAGACATTTGAAGCTGCTTCTGAAACTGTTATTAACCGTCTTTTGGACCTTGAACCATCCGGTTCCCATTGAAGTCCATTATATGGAGAAAAATCCTGGAATGTTTTCATCAAAAACCTAAATTTCTTTTCGACTGAGGAAAGAAAGACATGGACATCTTGGATGACATGGGGGTGAGGAAATTATCAGCAAAAGTTTTTTCAAAAGTGAACTAATCCTTTAAGTTATCACTGGCATTGTTTATTATGACAATATGCAATAATTCAAATCATAAGACGCAATAGTAGCCGAGCCGTGTCATTTTAGTATCATTAATATACTATTATAGTGTCTATTAATATTTTGAATTGGTTTTTACCTTTACATTTTCTGTTTTCATGTTAATATTAGTTATTTTTAGGAATAAAAAAAAAATCTGTCCATTTAGTTTTTTATTATTTTCAGTTTTAATATTTCAAACTGAAATTGGAATAAAATAAAATAAAGAAACGTTCTATTTACATTTATTTTGTTTCAGTTAGCGTAAAGGTTTCTTAATATTTTTATGTAACTCGATGCTTTGTTATCACAACGTCACTTGACGATGATGCATAGTTTCTAACCTCATAGTTTCCACAGGGGAGAAAAAAAAAATCGAAATCACGTCCATCTCATCTTGAACCTAATGGTTTGATATCTTTCATATAATTGAATATGATATGCTCAGCCATTGGTTGAGACTCAAAGCTCAGTCCTGAGAATCTGAGGGCATGATCTCAGTGTTGATGCTCTGATGGACATGAACCTCGCATCTAACTCGCATGTTAAAGATTTATTCAATATGACTGATGATTTCTCTTCCTCACCCACAGAAACGCCGCTCATGGTTTCTCCCTGATCCCAGTGGACAGCCTGAAAGTGACCATGAAGGATATTTTGCAGAAGGCCCTCAAAAAGAGGAAGGGCTCCCAGAAAGGATCAGGTGAGACATCTGAAAGATTCATCTCACACTTAATGTGAAGTGATAGATATGTTTTGGATTCAAGCTTAAATCCCTATAGTTGTATTATCTATTTTGATGTTATTTTACTATTATTTATTTACTATTATTAGAATTAATTGAGCTTTTATTTTTATAGGTTTAGTTTTTGTTATTTTTATTATTTTTCATTATTTTTATTTCCATTTTAATTGTAGTAATTTTAGCACTTTATATTTTAGTTAGTTGCCAATGTTACAATCATTTTTTTTAAATCCAGTAACATATTTTATTTCAATTAACAAAAACAATTCACTTCAATAACAACTCAAATGCCTTTACATATCGGCATGAAAATGAAATGTTGTGGTGCAAAAAAGTGGACTTCAGGGGAAAATAATAAATGCTGTAAGAAGTGTAGCAAATGGTGCCTTTGAATTGTCAGTCGAACTGGAATTTGTGCGTGTCCGTAGTTTTCATCTTAGAAAGTAAGTGAAGCCGTCTGCTGCGATTTGGCCCGATAACCGTGGCAATGTGCCGTCCTAATTTGTCATCGCCGAATGGGCGAATCTGATAAGGCCAGAGACTTTAATACAAAAAGTCACAGGTAACGGATCGCCCCTTTGATGGCCATGATGAGCCGGGGCAGCGGTGAGATAAGAGGGGTGAGGAGAAGAGATTGAGCCGCAGACTGACTCGGAGACGGAGAAGTGCACATAAAGAATGGGAAGCAATGGTGCGGGAACGAAAGTATATTAGAGAGAAAATGGATGAAACTCAGAGAAAATGATGGTGCGTGGAGAGCCACTGGAGCCTCATCTCTCTTGGATTTAGCTCACACTGAGGTCAAAGCCTGCAGCGAGAGAAGTTCACTTCAGTAAGGGTTCTGCGGGCGAGCCCTGTCAGTTTAAAGAGGCTATAGTCTTCTCGTTCGCCCCGTGTGTATCCACTCAGTCTCATCAGTATAGCTCATGTACGCCTTCATCAACACCAGATTGACTAGTCTATAGGAGTGGTTCTCAACCTTTGTGGAATCAAGGCACCTATTTTTCAACAATCAAAAATACAAAGGTGTGCACATCCCACGCTTCTCTTGTGAAGTTTTTCTTCTAAAGTGTTTGAAAACTCAGAAGTGAAGACCAGGAGACTTGGAAGTATCTTTTTAAGATGGGTTCTTTATTGCTGTAGTCTGCTTCGTCCAAAAAGTCTGACTAAAGGCAAAATACTTAGTGTTCATATATCTTACAAGGTGAACGGGTTACATAAAGGTGGAGACACTCTGAAACAAAGCATGTAAATGAAGCCCTGGATTCAACTCGTTACCGGAAATTCCCCAGCCCTGATCTCATCAGCATAACAGTGTCATGTATAGAATCCAATCAGCTTGATTGTATCACCCATTATCATAGAGCTTATTGAGGTGGCTTTACATAGAGGGGGAGACACTCTGAAACAAAGCATGTAAGCATAACTATTCAAAAGACAAAGAATCTTAGTAATCTGCTCATTTGTACCTCAAATGCTAAATTTAGTCTACTAGACTTTCTCAGTTTATATACTATTGTACTGGAACCTAAATTAAACATTTAAATAAATTTGTAATCCTACACATCCCACGCATCCTACTTGGGCTCAGGTGTAAAAAGAATAACAATAGTGGAAAAAAGAAGTGTGAGGCCCGCATAACTGCTCCAAACTACTGTTTATTGAATGCACAACACTCAAATACAAATTTTACAAATCATGTGACACACATAAAATAGATTATTTCAACAAACAAAACATACGAAACAATCCACATACGGGTAAATACTGAAGAATATGATGTTAAATATTCCACTTTCTTACTCGTATGTTGTAATACATTATAAAACAGTATCAAAAATAGAGCAATATCTTTATTATTAAAAAGTTTGTCTCCTAATCTCCTAATTTTTTTTTATTATATTAAACGTGTAATTATCATTTTATATTATATTATATTAATTACATTATATTTTATTATGTTAAATTACATTATATCCAGGTCTAGAAATCAAACTTTTGATATCCCCCCATATCCAGGTTTTGTCATTATTTTTGTCATGTTTAGAATGAATTTTATATATTTAATCCATATTATGAAGTTTTTTTTTTTAAATTTGTTTTGTAGGTGTTATTTAATAGACTCCTAAACATGCTTTTTTCCCAAATAGTCAAATTTTTATTTATTTCCTCAAATATGACAACAACATGTGCTATTTTAGTACAACTAAACTGTCTGTAGTCATTTTAAAGATAATCAATCACAATGACAATTGCCTTTCACTTGAAACCATTTAGTCCTTTGAAATTCACAAATAGTCTAATGTGAGAATGTTTTGGATGCTATTTTTGGTAGAAACTCAATCCGTTGCCATTTCTTTCTGCAAAACCAAGCAAGTATTTGACAGCTTTTCTATCAACAACAAAGACTATGAGAATAAGAGAAAAAGAAATGCTCCGACTTGGTGAGATATGCGTTTCTTTGTCTTTTTAAAGGAATCAGAGGAACCGCGAACTCAATCTTCCCAGGCGTCTCTGGGGCATAAAAACAAACCCAGAGTTTCTCTTTTGGGATTTGTGACATGCCTCAGTCAGCTTAAAAAAGAGAGAAAAACTCCTAGCTCTTAAAAGGATGGCCACACTCACTCAGTTATATAATAGCATATTTAGTTTCAGTGGTTTGAGAGTACTTGTGTTTGATGTACAGCCTCATCAGAGACGGATTGATTTGACAGAAACCCAAGAGAGCCCTCAGAGGGAGTTTAATTGGAAATAAACCTACAGAATTGCCCTGTGGGCAGTGAGCCATTGGCCTGTCCCGGCCAGGTGATGGTTTGTTTTAGTCCGAGATGGTGTCTCAGAAGACGTCTTGAGTGGATGTGATGGGGTAGTTGGTCCAGAAGAGAAACGTTAGACGGCGTGGGCCGTGCTCTCATCTGCATTTAGATGAGTATTGATTGTTTATTTACCCGCTGGAGACAAGAGACCAATCCAATCTTCTGTCCACTGTGGTGCCTTCTCTTCTCTGGGGAAAAAAAACAATTGCTCAAAAAAAAAACCAAAAAAAAAAAAAACACAGCAAACCAGTGACCAGCGGGTGTCACTGGTTTGCTGTGTTTTTTTTTTTTTTTTTTTTATATGTTTTTTTTCCCCCATTATTTAGTAATTTAAAACCTGTATTTGAACAAACCCTTTGTCAAGATAGATAATTTCCTGTTGTTTTGTCTATCTAGCCATCTATCCTTCATCCATCCATATATATAAATCTGTCTATCAATCGCTCCATCTGACTATCTATCAATCTATCTATTGCTTATCTTTCTATCATTTTTTGTTCTATCTACCATTAATCCCATCCATCCGTCCATTCCCATCCATCCATTCATTCCCCTCCATCCATCCATTTATTCCCCTCCATCCATCCATCCATCCATCCATCTATCCATATCCCAATCCCCATCCATCCATCCATTTTCCCACCCCCATCCCCATCACCATCCATCCATATCCCCATCCATCCATTCCCATCCATCCATCCATCCATCCATTCATTCCACTCCATCCATCCATTTATTCCACTCCATCCATCCATATCCCCATCCTCATCCATCCATCCATCCATTTTCCCATCCTCATCCATCCATCCATCCATTTTCCCACCCTCATCCCCATCCATCCATATCCCCATCCCCATCCATCCTTATCCCCATCCCCATCCATCCTTATACCCATCCATCCATCTATCCATCCATATCCCCATCCATCCATCCATCTATATCCCCATCCATATCCCCATCCATCCATCCATCCATATCACCATCCATCCATCCATATCCCCATCCATCCATCCATCCATATCCCCATCCATCCATCCATCCATCCATATCTCCATCCATCCATATCCCCATCCATCCATCCATCCATCCATATCTCCATCCATCCATATCCCCATCCTCATCCATCCATCCATCCATTTTCCCATCCTCATCCATCCATCCATCCATTTTCCCATCCTCATCCCCATCCATCCATATCCCCATCCCCATCCATCCTTATCCCCATCCCCATCCATCCTTATCCCCATCCCCATCCATCCTTATACCCATCCATCCATCTATCCATCCATATCCCCATCCATCCATCCATCCATCTATATCCCCATCCATCCATCCATCTATATCCCCATCCATCAATCCATATCCCCATCCATCCATCCATATCCCCATCCATCCATCCATCCATCCATCCATCCATATCCCCATCCATCCATATCCCCATCCATCCATCCATATCCCCATCCATCCATATCCCCATCCATCCATATCCCCGTCCATCCATCCATATCCCCATCCATCCATATCCCCGTCCATCCATTCATATCCCCATCCATCCATATCCCCATCCATCCATCCATATCCCCATCCATCCATCCATATCCCCATCCATCCATCCATATCCCCATCCATCCATCCATCCATATCCTCATCCATCCGTCCGTCCGGATCGTCTCGTTAAGCAGTTAAACGGAGTGAATATATAATGGTAGGCATGTGGACACTAGGAAGGGTGCGCACTGTAAAATATGACTAGTTTTACGAGCGGCTCAGGGTTTGTAAAGCTCGGTGGGTCTGTTGGGGGAGATAAGCGCGATTGAATGCCTCCAATGAGGCTTATCAGGGTAAATGTTGGTGACATTTGGGAGGCGGCGATGGCTGCGGTTTGGGGTCGGTGTGCCTGTGTGTGAACTACAGATGAGCTCAGACGAAAGAGAAAGACCGTGACTGTTATGCTTTATGTGCTTAGGGGGAGTGCAGTGAGACGTAATACAAAGCTGAACATTTTCAGCAGATGCTGTATTTGTGTGGATTTCTAAGTATTTAGCATCAGCTGTCTTATTTAGTCCTTGGCTTGATATTTTAATGACGCACATGAACAAAAAATGATTGGATTTGTAGCTCCACAGCACATCTGGTTTCCGATTATTAAAGATTCATTATAAAACAAGTCTGAAACCTGATCATTGAAACCTTTGATGTGTGTGTGTATGTGTGTGTGTGTATATATATATATATATATATACACACCTGTGACTGCATATCAGTTGAATTCTATTTAAATGTTTTACCTTATATTATTGCCATGCAAAACCTTACGGACCCCAAATTTTTGAACGTATTGTATATTTAAATTTTTTAAAAATAAAATGAATGCATTTATTCAGAACGGGCACATTAAAGTGATAAAAAGTGACAATAAACACTTCTGTTTTTAACCCCTTACCTGTCACCCCCTTTTTTGAGAATGGGGGTTAAAATGCACTATTCACACTTAAATGGTTGTAATTCAAGAATCCTTTGGAATATATACCCAATTTTGGTCTTGTTTTAAAGAAAACATTCAACAGATTATTGCTGAAGTGAAAACTTGAAAAAGTTATGGAAGTTTAAATTCACTCTAAATCAAATATAATATTTTATATTTTACAAAATATTTTTTTTGCTCTAAAATTACTCTAAAATCAAAGCCATAAATCTAACCAAGTTATGTTCCAAATTTGAAGTTGATATCACAAAAATTGAAGTTCCCATGAGATTTTGTTTAGGCGTAGTACCAAAAATAGCCACCGGGTGCCATTGAATTCCATTGAATTTAGTTGTATACATTCTGCCTTAACAAATTAATACATTTCTGTCCAAATATCAATTTTGTCACAAAATTTGGAACCTTGAGACTCAGACCTTTCTGACAATATGTGTTTTGTCAAGATTAGAAAAGGTTTTGATCATAAATTATGAAATATAATGATGCCCAAAAGGGGAGGAGCCTGATAAAATAAGTACCGTTTCTATAGTAACGCAATGGTTTTCACAGGATGAATTCTGAGTTTATAAGCTTTCAAATGATACCTAATTTATGATGACTACTCTACTAAAATATGTGATATAATAAAAAAGGCGATAAAAAATATTATATTTTAGAGAATAATATATATATATATTATAATTTTTAGAGGATAATATTATACTATATTTTTTATTTTTATTGAAAAATACTAGATTATATGTTTTATTATGAACTTTTAGCATAAAAACAGAAGTTTCAATGATTAAAAGTGGGTGCGTCGACTTTTTGTGACAAAGATCAGACCTCCTGTTATGATGCAGATTTTTTGAGGTGCACTCTTGTCATAAATTCATCAATTACTCTTCCTACTTAATTTGTGTCACAAAACAGGGGTAGAATATTTATTTAGAAGTCTCAATATATAATTTTGTCATAATTAGATTAGGATTGAATAGAAATATAGTGAAGTAAACTATACCGGGACGGTGACAGTTAAGGGGTTAAATAAATGCTGTGCTTTTGCTTATCAAAGAATTCTGGAAAAATGTAAATTATGAATTGTTTTCAACATTGATAATAATCATAAATGTTTCTTGAGCAGCAAATCACAATAATGATTTCTGAAGGATCTTGTGACACTGAAGAAATAAGGAAAAGTAATGATTTAGTATCAGTATCAGACTTTCAATAATACTTATAATACCTTTATAATATCTAAATTAAATCACCCTACAGTTATGTACTGGCTCACTGTAATGCCTTATTTCAAAATGATTTGTCATGTGCTGTTGCTTTACTAAGTGATCAGACTTACAGTTTTCACCTGGCGGAGAATAAAATGGATAAAAAGCAACCGCTCACCTCATTGGAAAGGTCGTAAAAGGTCAGATTGTGTGTTTCTGAATTAGTCACAGTCTCTTGCTCTTCAGTGTCACTGCAGTTACAGGGATTCACATTTCTCCCTTAGATTCAGAGAGACACTGTCTGCGCTTCCTCCATATATTTTCAACTAGTCCGATTCTTGCACGTCAAGTCCACATCTGCAGTGTTGTATAGAATTGATTCACTTGGTTTGTGTTCTGATATATCTCGCATTGTGCTGGAGGGTGTCGTGAACATATTTCTTTCTCCGTAGAGGTCGTAAGCTTTCGGAGGCTCTGGTGACATTTTGGAAAACCATGGTATTTGCAAAAGGGTAAATATCGCCTTGAGTGTTTGCCCTATTTAGATTGGCAGCTTCTCTGTATTGTTTTTCTGGCAAAAAAAAAAACGAGGAAAAGACTTGATCCTACCCCTGGGCATTTTTTCCGGCTTCTGACAAGAAATAAACAGTTTCCAATAAAGCCATTTTTTGGTTTTATAGCCATCAATTGCTCCTGCAAGGCAATCGTTATTGAGAAAGGTTTGTGAAGATCGGTCATTAGGTCGGAGATGGGTTGATATCATCTGATTGGACAGAAAAAAAAGTCAAATTCGATTGTTTGCACTGAGCAATATTAATCAAGCGACAAAGCCAATAGCTCTGAATCCCATCAGAGATTGCTCTGGTCACCCTGAAGTCATTTATGATGGCTAACCTCTCTCAAGGGCTCTTTGTGATTGTATTAAACTATTCAAAGGTATTAATGTGTTGAAAAAGAAGAAACTACAGTGTACTTGAGATAAACCAAGCTACATGTTTCATTGTGTGTTTTTGTGATTCTGAGTATACACAACTGTGGAAATACTGTTGATGTTTTTGAAAGAAGTCTCTTTTTATTTGATCAAACGTACAGTAAAAACTGTAATATTGTGAAATTATTACAATGTAAAGTAATCTGAATATATGATCTAAGCTGATTTTCTAGCATCATTACTCTATTACTTCTAAAATGCTGATTTGCTGCTCAAGAAACATTTCTGATTATTATCAATGTTGAAATCAGTAGGGCTGTCAAACAATTAATCGCGATTAATCGCATCCAAAATAAAAGTTTGATTAATATATGTGGGTGCACTGTGTATAATTATTTTATATATATATATATATATATATATACACACACATGCATGTATATTTAAGAAAAAATATTATTTAAATATAAAATATGTATTTTATATATAATATAAATTATATATAAATCTATATACTATATATACATGAAAATAGAGTTCAGATGCAAAAGCCTCTAAGTGCCATTTGAAAATTTCTTCTTTAATGATGATTTTTTATCAAACTTGTATATTTAAGTTCAGTAATTTCACTTAAATGGCAATGATAATTATCTATTAATTGTTATTTAAGTGAAATTACTGAACTTAAATATACACGTTTGATAAAAATCATCATTAAAGAAGAAAATTTCAAATGGCATTTAGAGGCTTTTGCATCTGAACTCTTCATATATATATATATATATATATATATAAAATAATTATACACATTGCGCCCACATATATTTTGTAAACACAAACTTTTATTTTGGGTGCGATTAATCGCGATTAATTGTTTGACAGCCCTAGAAATCAGTTGTTGAAGTTTGTACATCATATTTTTGTGGAAACTGATTTCAATTTTAGCTGCTTTTGCTCTTTGATTTGAAATACAAATCTTTTGTAACTCTTTTAATCAGTTTAATGCGTTATTGCTGAATAAAAGTATTCAGACCTGAAGCCTTTGAACAGTAGAACATATACACTGTTTAAAAATAATGATTTTTTTATATTGTTTAAATTGTGAACATCCACTCAGCTGTTAATTCAGTACCTGATTCAGTAAGTAATTCAGATTGAGGCAGATAACCGTGAGTCTATTTGACAGATTCATTAAAAGAACTGCTTCATAAGAGTCATTTGTTTGTGAATCAGACTAGTTCAGTTGCATCACAATGCAATAGAAGGTCTATTTGTCTATTCTGACAGCTGCTGTACATTTTATAGCGTCGTTTATACATTAATTGTAATGTTTACAATTAGGCATGGACTCATTTTTTAGTTTTAATAAAATTGATGATGCTACTTGCAGTTGTTTCCCATGGGAATGTAAAAGTCTTTCAGAATCAACATATTTGATCATTGATTAAAAGTTAAATCCGATAAAACAAACACATTTATATGGTCTGCTTATGTAGCTGCAACAAGTAAAGAGTCATGCTTGATGGAATAAACACGTGATCTTGTACAATGAAATGTATTTTGCAACCTCATTCAACTAAACCAAACTCTTAACAGCTCAAATCAAATCCTAAATACTGTGGGATTTGTTTTAGGTCCCATGTATCGACTAGAGAAGCAAACAGAACCAAATGTGGCGGTGGATTTGGACAGTACGCTGGAGAGCCAGGGAACGCTGGAGTTCTGCTTGGTCCGAGAAAACAGTGAGTTTTGTTGACATTCTTGATGCTCCTTCCATTGCATTTTTAAAGGCGTCCTATAATGTCCTTTTATGAAGTCTTGATTTTGTTTTGGGGTTTTCATGATTTAATGTTCAAAAACACATTATTTTATTCCATATTCTCAACTGTTGCAGCTCCTCTCTTCCCAGTCTGTCAGTAACACCCTGTTTAGTTCCTGGCTCTATCAAGCCCCTCCTTCCGAAAAGCACAGTGTTGTGATTGGTCAACCACTTCGAAAGTGTTTGGGAAATATCCCGCTCCTCACCATAACCGCCAGTTTCAACATGCTGCTAACTCACTCAACCAGGCCCCGCCCTTTTATTTTGCGTATGCTTTGGGCGGGAATTATGTAAATGAAGAATATTGGGAAGTGTTTGTTCCCACACTGTAAAAAATATTGTAGGTTTAACTTAAAAAAGTAAGTAACCTGGTTGCCTTAAAATTTTAAGTTGATTTAACTGGAAAAAGTTAGTTAATACAATGAAGGAGAATGATTTAATCATCAGAAACTCAAAATAATAAGTTATTTCAACTAAATAAATTATTATGAAGTTGATTTGACAAAAGAAAATATGTTGTGATAACAAATCTTGAAAATATTTTTTTACAGTCACTGTAAAAAAAATTGATGGTTTAACTTACAAAAGTAAGTAACCTGGTTGCCTTAAAATTTTAAGTTGATTTAACTGGAAAAAGTGAGTTAATACAATGAAGGAGATTAATTTAATCATCAGAAACTCAAAATAATAAGTTATCTCAACTAAATAAATTATTATAAAGTTGATTTGACAAAAGAAAATATGTTGTGAAAACAAATCTTGAAAATAAGACTTCAGGGAGTTTAGAAACACTGATATAGAGAATAACTCCCGCTGGAGGGACTTTGTGATTTTGCAGACCTTTTTCATACTCAAACTGCAACATTACACAGTAAAAAAATATTGAAAATGTAAAAAAAAAAAAAAGTAATAAAAAAAGCATAATAGGACCCCAAACATTTCAGGAAGAGTTTGTTACTTTATTGAGACGAATAGATGCTCTTTTATGATCACATTCATTCATTCACTTTAAATGTATAGTGCGAAATGCACACCTAAACGACTTCTTTTTCTCTTTCGTCTGAAGGCTCTCGAGGCGAGGAAAGCTCGGAGGAGGACCCGCCTATAGACATCACTACGGTACAGGACATGTTGAGCAGTCACCACTACAAGTCCTTCAAGATCAGCATGATCCACAAGCTCCGCTTCACCACAGATGTACAGCTAGGTACAGATTACAAATCCCACAGACCAACATGAGTTTTCTCTTCAGAATCAGTGGGACAACATTGCGTACTGTAGTGTTCGATTGGGAATCGGATACTTATAAGTAGAGGTGTGCGATATGACGATTTTTAATCGTGGATGATTAAAATGTCTCCACGATCTGCTTTTGAAGAAATATCGTAGTATCGTGTTGCAGTGCATTCTATCAGTTCAGTTCTGGCGCCTCCGTCTCTCAACTGTATAACGCGACGTAGCCTACACATGATCACACGTTAATGAATAGGTAGGCTACGGGACACTGCAAACCACAAAAGTTCATTATTTGCATAAGCCTCGCCGGTTAAACATTTAATTCACGCGCTGATGCGCTGTTCTAACGTGCGCTTTCCTGACCACATAACCCCCGACGCTCACAGGAACTAGAAGTCTGTCAAACAGCGCCTGAATACTGGACTAAGTTATCTTTCCAGTCTTATTATGCTATTGCTAATACTGTTAAATACACACAATGCTTACATAAACAGATATGTGTCTAAAGTGAAAGCAAACATTTGAGAGAAAATCTGGAGTCAATATTAAACGCGTCGCGTGCTGGTCTAAAAGCGACAGTAGTAAATAGTACTGCCGCTTGTACTTAAAGGGATAGTTCACAAAAAAAAAAAAAATCTGTCTTTATTTACTCACTCTAATGTTGTTCCAATCCAAACCTGTATTAAATTCTTTCTTGTGCTGAACACAAAAGAAGTGTTCAGCACAGATTTTTTTTTTTTTATGTGGGAATCCAAACAGATGCTGGTCCCCATTAACATCCAGGAGAGAAAAAAACAACAACTATACACTGGGGACCAGCAACTGTTCGGTTACCCACATTCAAAATAACTTTTATTTCCAACAAAAGAAAGAAACTTATTCGGGTTTAAAACATCTTGAGAGAGTAAATTAAGACAATTTTTGAGGGAACTATCCCTTTAGTGTTAATAAAACAAAAAACACAAAGGAGAAAATCACTCACTGACTGAGAACTTTAATAGTAGCTTTAATAAGAATCAATAATTTATACAGTGAAGTCTATGTAGTGTTTTAATTTCATATTTGTTCATTTAATTACTTTCTTCAGTGCTACTGCTAAATACACCTACTGTATCTGAAAAAAATAAAGCACGGTTTATTTAATTTGAATATTAATCTGTGTAATGTTTATCTTGTCTTATTTTTTAGAATAATGACAAAGATTTTTATCTTCACCACTGGCCTAAATGTATGCCTTGATTTTTGCTAAATGATTTTTGCCATATCGCCCACCCCTACTTATAAGATTAAAATTTGATTCCTTTTTGTGCATTTTAATGTGACCTTAAATCATTCAAGAGCAAGAAGAGTGCTGTTTTCTGCCCTGCACACAGAAAGCCGCCACTCATACTGAATAGTGCACGATACTGAACCGAGTTCTCTTCTTTGCACTTGCACAGAAATACGTACAAACGGACAATTACACACAATAATATACTCATGAACACATTCAGTTGTGTCTTAAAGGAGTAGTTCACTTTAAAAAAAAACTTTTGCCGATAATTTACTCACCCCCATTTCATCCAAGATGCCCATGTCATTCTTTCTTCAGTTTCAGTGCAGCTTCAAAGGGCTTTAAACGACACCAGACGATGAATAAGGGTCTTATCAAGTGAAACGATCGATCGTTTTAAAAATAAATACAAAAGTTTATAAGCTCAAATGCTCGCCTGATGATGCGCGTTTGTGACTCTCCTGTTCGAACTTGTTCATCAAAATGAACAAATCTTTTTCCGAGTCATTTCATTCGTTGACTGAACCAAATGACTCGAAAAAAGTTCGAACAGGAGAGTCGAGCAAGGCGAGCATTTGTGCTTATAAAACTTAAACTTTTGTATTTATTTTTAAAATGACCGAATGTTTCGCTTGATCAGACCCTTATTCATCGTCTGGTGTCGTTTAAAGCCCTTTGAAGCTGCACTGAAACTGCCTTTTGGACTTTGAACCGTTTGGACCCCATTGAAGTCCATTATATGGAGAAAAATCCTGGAAAGTTTTCATCAAAAACGTTAATTTCTTTTCAACTGAAGAAAGAAAGACATGGACATCTTGGGGGACATGGGGGTGAGTAAATTATCAGCAAAAGTGACTCTTAAAGTGACAGCTGTCTAATACTTCTAACAGCGTTAAACAACAAAAAGTCAAAGCTGTTCTTGACTGAATAACTTACTTTATTTATAAAGTGCAGTTTTATTTTACATTTGATCAGTTTCTGGACCTGAAAATCTTTTTATCTTTGTTCTTTGTGCAATTTCTTTAAAATACCCTACTGTAGTGTAATATAGAAATTGTATAATAAAGTGTAGATGCATATAATATTATAGTATTGTTATTCTAATACTATAGTAGGAAAGTATGATATTATATATAATAAAATGTTATCATGCCATTCTGAATATATATAATAATATAAAATAAAATTATATAATTTAGTGTAATATATACATATAAAGTTTATTAAGGAACAAAATGATAAATTCCCATTACACGAGTTTTCCCTCTTGCTTCTCCTGACTTCTCAGTTTCTCCAACTCTTAAAATGTGCAAAAAAAAAAGTTTGGCTGAGGGTCTTCAGATCAAACACAGGACTGTTGTGTGAAAACACACAAAAATATCCTAGCACACTTGACAGTTGCTACAGTCACAGCTCCATCCCAATTACAGCAGCGCTGCGGGCACTGGGAGTTGTGGGATCGTTTCTGGAATTTCACTCTGATTGACAGGCTGGAATTTTTTTTCTGACACACTGATGTTTGCATGCTATTTTTTTATGTCATGTGAATGATGGACAGCTGTCACATCCATTATGGATGGACTCTGTGTGTGCTTGTGAGATAGACCTGTAATAATATTCCAGACCCCTTTCTCTCTCACACACAGTTTCCCTCATAATCAGTTTCAGCCTCCATTCTTATTTAAATAACGGGGGGAATAAATTCACATACCTGTTAATCTTTAAAACCTGGATGCCATTCTTTTGTTAACCCTTTAGATAAAAATTGACAGCTAAAATCTATGGTTTGCGAAGTGATTTTTATGATAAAACCGTCCCACTTTTTCAGGAGTTTCTGGAGAAAAGGTAGAGATCGACCCTGTCACCAATCAGAAGACAAGCACGAAGTTCTGGATCCGACAGAAGCCGATCTCCATAGACTCGGATCTGCTGTGTGCCTGCGACCTGGTGGAGGAGAAGAGTCCAAGTCAGTTCTGCTCATACTTTAGTAAAGGAATACATAACTAGTTCTGCATCAAATCTTTTTACATTTTTTTATACCACCATACAAAGATTCTGCGATCAGTAAGACTATCAAGGCTGCATCATAAAATACAGTAAAAACTGTTATATTGTGAAATATTTACAATAACTGTATTCTATGTGAATATATGTTAAAATTCAATTCAATTTTCAATTTATTTTCAATCATACATGCATAACAACCAAAAAAAAGGGTGTAGGCTGAAGCTTATGTTTATTATGCATACCTTTTGCACATAATTACTCGATTAGCGGCACTTTTCTCTCTGGATTTAACTTTCAAAATCAACGTGAATTTACATAAGAACATTTCCAAGATATTCATACATGATTACAAAGATATACATCTCAGACATTATTCTTAATAGTTAACATATAATGCAAACAAATGAATCATATTGGGTTTTATGATTATTTATCACCTTGCTTTTTTAAATTACATAGTGAATTACACAATTACTCCTCCTTTTACAGATATGCATCTATTTTTTGTATTAGTTCTTGCTCTTACTTTTTTAAACCTCTTCATTCCTCTTAGTTTATACTGACTTTCTCTTATTTCGAACAGCCTCTGAACACAATTTGGAAGTAAATTCTTACAAGCTTTATACATGGTCGGTGCAGTATAAAAGTCAACTAAATCAAAATTTTAATTTACATAATTTACACGTTTTTTTTTACAATTTAGAAATAATAATTCAAATATAATTTGTTTCTGTGATCAAAGCTGAATTTTCAGCATCATTACTCCAGTCTTCAGTGTCACATGATCCTTCAGAAATCACTCTAATGTGATGATTTGCTGCTCAAGAAACATTTCTGATTATTATCAATGTTACAAACAGTTGTGCTGAATTAATTTAACCCTAAAACCGTATTCTGGACAAATGTGGGCTAAATAGTTTTGATTTATTTTTAAAAAATACTTCCCTTGATCTGAGCGGTACAAGACTTGGCTACTTTTCCTAAGTTTGCCTCCTGAACACACACAATTTTTTTTTTAACTAAATTCTTCAATGTTAAGTGGGTGAAAAAAACCTCCTTAATCTTGTATTCGGGTCAAAAATGGGCACCCATAGAAATGAATGGGAAAAACTGTAATTTAGAGCAGTCTAAAATAAGACAAAATAAGACATCAGGTGACAGAAAAGTCACTTCATCTTTAGCTTTCAGCTCTAAGTACTTATTGGAATGATATTTTAATGTAGATAAAACCACAGTAATTAATTTACATTGAAATAATTTACATAGAAAATAAGGTACTTTTTGAAGTAAATAAATTCAAAAATACCCCCAAAATTAAAAAAAAAAACACCATAAATGGATAGACAAAACATTATCGAAGACAGTGATATAACATTTATAATAAATAAAAATTAGGATCACACCTGAGTCCTCTGTGCCCACATTTGTCCACAATTACAGGATTAAGGGCTATAAAGTGAATACGGTTTGAGGGTTAAAGTACTAATTTGTTTATTTTATCAAAAACCTTAATTTCTTTTCGACTGAAAAACGAAAGATGTGGACATCTTGGATGACATGGGGATGAGTAAATTATCAGCAAAAGTTTTTTTTTTTTTTTTTTTTTTTTTTTTTTTAAAGTGAACTACTCCTTTAATATAAAGTGGGACCGAACATTTTAATTAAGTAACATTAACAACGGTTTATATATTTACTAATATGTTATTGTAAAGTGTTGCCAAAAACACTCTCGCCGCCTCAGAAAAAAGGCGTCTGGTTTGTGTATAAACTCTTTTGATGTCCCCACATCAGTGCGACTGACAGATATAGTTGTAGCACTGCAAACTCACCAAGGGGTTTATATTGCATTACACTTACAGGGAACTCCGTTACAGAAAACGAAATCTATTTATGCAGCCTTTCTGTAAGGTTTGCATTGGTAAGTGATGCAGACATCTCTTCTTAGCGGATATGACAGGGACACGAGCGCAGCTCTCCAGACGCGCGCTGCTAACAGTGATTGATGAAGTGAAGACAGATTGCTGAAGTCTGCTCGCGGATGCTCTGACTACGCCTGGAAATGCTCCAGTCTCACAGTGGGAACTGAGCGTTTGTTTTTGGAGCAGGGGCATTTATTTTATTATATGTCCTGTGCTCATCTTCCAAGATGTCAAAGCTAAACTTAATTTAGGTTTAACAGTGTCATATTTTATTCAGTTTGTTATGCACCCAACAACACCCTCATGTTTTTCAGTAATGGTTCATTCATCAAGGATGCATTGAATTGATCATTTATAATGTTACAAACTGTTTGAGCTTTCTTTTTATCTAAAAACCCATCAAACATTCCCACAAAAGAAATAAGCAGCATTTCAACATTGATAATGAGCAGCGAATCATCATATTAGAGTGATTTCTGAAGGATCATGTGACACTGCAGACTGGATAATGATGCTGAAAATACAGGAAATATATTCACATAGGTATCCACAAGTTTTGCTACGCCCCATGAGGCCTTGCGTCAAAAGTAGGCGCGACTTCCGGTTGGAAGTAAACAAAGCGCGACTTGACATGCTTGACACTCGTTCATTCAACAGTTGACAGTCATTCAAGTTATAGCGATTCAAACTAGCTAACGATGTGGGAACACGACCTCAACGAAATTAAAAAGGGTGAAATAACAGTACCTTTACCCTCCGCAGTGTATTATAATAACATTATTAATAATCAATACTCATCAAGGCATGGTGACAGACAGTTGTGCGAGCTGACAAACAATTAAAATAAAAAATACACACTTAGTCATTGTGCTTTGGAGTTTATTCAAAATTATAAATGAATGTGCTGCTTGAATACATTAACTGGCACATTTGGTATTCTGTCAACTCCTAAATTTAGGTGTAACATCAGTAGCGAACAGCCAATCACATGCTGAGAGAGTTTATAGAATATTAAGAATTTAAACAAATGTACACAGGAAGATTCGTCGTCTTTTGGGAGGTGATGGAAACTAACGTTACAGTCATTGGCAGGATCACTCTGATTTCGTTTTCAGCTTATGTTCAAAACAATCACGTTTAAGCCACTGAATTAGTTTAGTCCGGTTATACATACAACCGCGAACAGCATATGTTGTCCCTGAGCTCCGTAACGACATCTCTTAAAGATTGCGTCTTTAAATACACCGTAAAAAATTTGGAGTAGGATTTACTTGAAAAAACCTTGCTAAACGATCTCACTCAGAAAATGCTAGTAAATTTACAAAGATTTGCCAAGTAAAAACCTAAACATATTTATCAGTCGCTTTAATTAGAAATCTTTAAGTTAAATTTACTTGGAATGTGGAATTAAGTAAACTTTACAAAAAATAAGTAATTTTAACTCGGCTTGTAAAAGGTTGATTAATACCGATTTCCTTTGCCTTTGTATTACATTTCACTAAAACAATTATCTTGAATTTTATTAGTCATTTATAGTATGTTCTTTACTTAGATCATCTAAGTAATTTATATATACATCATGTCAGACTTTAAGCCTTATGTGAATGCAAACACCTCAATACTTGGTAGACAATACACAATGGTGGTAACATTTGATGGATCGTTTTTGTGTTTGAATGTGTCATTTTGAGCAAAAAATGTACTCGAAATGTCACAAAATGGCAATTTACTAATACTGACAACAAAAATCAATGATAAAACAGTGTAAATACAGCTGGAAACCAGTGAAAAATGAACCTCATTAATTATTCAAGGTCCAGTGCATGATGGGAACCCCAGTATCAGAAAAGTTGAGTAATTTTTACTTTATTTTATTGAGTTGATATTACACTTTCATTTATACTCGCTTGAAATAAGTACTGATATGGAATTTACTTAGTTTTTTAAATTCTTGCCTGAACTAACTTTTTCAAGTAAATTACATTGGGTTTTTTCACTAGTATTTACTTAACCAAAAAATCATTTTTTACAGTGTAGTAAAATAATTCTCCGAAAAACAGCTAGCGTCTTCGCTAACTAACACACAAAATACCATTGGAATGCTACTTCCGCCGCCTCACCGGAAGTTTCACCCACTTTATTTTTTACAGGAGCGCCCCTCGGAAACTTGTGGATAAAAAAAAATGTGTGGATGTCCCAAATGTAGATTAGCTGTATGTCAGCACCATGGTGGTCATTCGGACGTTGCATCCCCAATCGTGTTCTGTGTCTCAGAAGATTTGTATGCTTTCTTTGTAGGTCATGCAATATTTAAGCTCACATATCTAAGCAACCACGACTACAAAGCCCTGTACTTCGAGTGTGATGCTGCTACCGTCAATGAGATTGTGCTCAAGGTAGGGTTCAACTGAGACTTTATATTTTTGTATCTTGTAAAGTGCCCCATAATGCTTTTTCAAATGTTAACTTTCATTGATGTTTCTGAATGTGTCTGATCTAAGTGCATGACAAATAAAGTTATCGTCTCCTAAATGAAGGAATTGATTCTGAAACAAGTTGAGCAGTATCGGCAGTTATAATGGCCGATAAATTAATATTTAAAAAATAAAATAAAAACGGACGAAACACGCTTCAATCATCTCTCCTTGGCCTGTTATATTGAAAATGTATGTTTTACAATTTGCAGTATGATGTTATTTATTGCTCTTGTTTCCATCCACTTGTCAATCGAATTATCTGAAATTCGGTTAAAAAACTCATGCGGATAAAGCTGGTGAAAGTGTGTTTCCATCCAACGGCTTTAAAGCGAATAAAAACCTGTACGTAATGACGTCACATGCTGTTTTGCGATCAAATTGGTATATCGAATTGATTTGAGACATTTTAAGGTGTTTCCATTTATTTTCGCACTGAATCGAACAACATTCAAGCAAACTTTTGCGAACAAAGTTTTGTTGGACAAAACGGATCGCGCCATCTACCAAAAAATGATCAATATTTCACAAGTTGAAGGCTAATAATGCTTATGTGCCAGCTGATTGTGACATATGAATGGGATAATGTATGCGAGGCGGTTGTTGTATTCGCCTCACAACCGCCTCGCTATATATTATCCTGCTTATTACATATAAATCAACCAAATAAATCAATAATTTGACACAAAATATTGACTTAAAAACGAGTTTATTGATTTAAAAACGGGTTTTGCTTCTGCTAAAGAAAATAGTCTGTTCCCGTCTCTGAACTGCGTCCATGGCAACGGTGTGTTATACTAGCAGCGCCGCAGACTGTTAACTAGAAATAACAGACCACATTCTACATTACAATTCAACCAAGCCACGTAAAAACAAGCAAAACTAACCTAAGAAAACAACGACGCTATAAACATTGCTATGATGATGCGATGCCGATGCACGTTTGCCCGACGACAGCGGAGGTGACTGCGGTGTGGGAACGACAGCGCTCTGGGAGATCGTGGTTCACGGAAACCCTTTGGTTGAAGCATCTTTTTGCTTTGTCCACTAACATCTGTCTTTGTTGACATCCGCCATGTTTGCGCAAACAGACTGGCAGGAAATGAACTCGTCTTCTGACGTGTTGCAACCATAAAAGGGCATAAAACTTAATCGCAATTCATTATTTATTCGGCAAATAACGTTTCCATCAGCTTTTATCGCATTAGTCGTATTTCGATCAAGAGAAAATTCGATGAGACCGAACGTATTTCATTTGAGTCGAATTTTACTGTTTCCACAAGGCTTTTTTCATTCGATATCACTTAATTCGGATAAAAACGTGTCGATGGAAACATGGCTATAGACTAGCTAACCACAAAGCTAGCTAATGCCACTATCATCAGTGGAAGACCGCTAACGTTAACATTAATGAGCTTGGAAAACCACAATGAACTTTTTCTGCCTGAATAAAGTAATGATTACTGTATTTATAACTAGCATATCTCTAGTTACAGTCCCTGCATTGTTCATGGAGTGAACATTTAGACATAGAGAAAAGGTATCAAACGTATCTTGTGCAGAAAAGTTAGCTTTTCTTTTACACGCGTGTGAAATACAACAATATTTAATAAAAAAAAATAAAAAATATCGGCCGATATATCGGATTTTAAAACCCAAAAATATTTGTATCGTATCAAAATCCTTTATCGGTCGGGCTCTAGTGAAAACCTAAGAAGTCAAAGCCTAAGAGGCCAAGAAGTACCCAAATGAGAAATTTATGATACTATTCTACTACATATATGAGCCACTTTCAATATATGTGGAATTGCCCTTTAAAATAGCATAATATGGGGGCACTATACTGTTTTTACTTCTGATTTTGTGCATTTGAATAAATGTGATCCCTTTCACAGCAAGTGTGTTACTTCCTCTTCCTCTCCCAGGTGAACTACATCCTGGAGTCTCGTGCCAGCACGTCGAGGGCGGATTACTTCGCACAGAAACAACGCAAACTGAACCGTCGCACGAGTTTCAGTTTCCAGAAGGACAAAAAGTCGGGCCAGTAGGGCTGGCGGCCAAAGCGATCAGAACTGAACGGAGAGTGAGACGACGTAGAAGGATTCCAAGAAGGATCATGGGATAAATATGAGACAGACGTTCGTGTCTCATCCGGATGGAGAAATCAGCCTCTTAAGGTCGGCCTTTCCTGGACTGACGGTCCTTAATCATATCAGAGCACTAATGCTCTCTGCTGTCACTCGAATGTACTAGAAAAACCAACCAACAATCTAATTGAACAATTATATTAACGTTTGAAGCCACAGCCATCGCCCCCAGAACAGAGAAAACCATCAGCTGGACTCTGGATGCCAAGGACCGAGAACTTGCTGCTGTTTCAAAGACTCACTTCCACTGCCTATACACACCAACTGTACATAAACGCACACCAAACCAACGCAGTCGGAACCTTAAAAGCCCGAAAGAGCAAGTCAACCGTATTATCTATTCCCATATGTATCAAAGATATTAACTTAAACCGCATTAGACTCTGACAGGGAAAGGGATCGTGATTTGTTTTTGTTTATTTGTGTTTTTTTTGTTTTTTTTTACGAAAATGTAAATAGCAACCATATTCAGGGTCTCGTGACAAACCCTCTCTGGCCATAGTACTTTAGTGCCTGCTACAGATCAATATGACAACTGCGTTCTTCGAGATTTTAAGCGTCGGGACTCTTTTTACCAACAGAGGAGGCTCGTGGGTTAAGGAATGACAGATTTTTAATGATCAAATAAGAAATGAATACGTACTTTTTACTGTGACGTGTTTTTTTTCCCCTCTGCATTGTATATTTTGACAGTCCAATCGCCTTCTATCTCTTTTAGATGGATGTTTTGGTTCATTCGGACTGTCCTCTTGGGCTGCAATGGGAATGTATGACTGTTTTTACCACATTTCATTATAAATGTTAAAGATAACATTATTATACTTGGTTCATTTCATCTGTGTGTGTCGAGATGGCTCGTTCTCCGCACCAAACCTGCCGTTTCTTTCTACAAATAACTCCACTTCAATCGCTGCTGTTGTTAAACTGGATTCAGGGTGTATGTTCTATCCAAAACGTTCTGACTCAGGTTTCCGACTGCCATGTTGTCTTGACTGATCTTGTTTCTTTTTCTTTTTAATTTTATGTCTGTCAAAGCCAGAGAGCGATGAGTGATGCTCAGTTCAGCGCTGACGGATGGACAAATAGAGCGTGTGTTCCCGTGATGGGGATAGCAGCTGAATAGACATTTCAAATGAAACTTTATTTATAATATTACGATGACCTGGGGGGTTATCATGCGGCCTATGGAATCAACAATATTTGCTACAGTACATGTATACTGTATATAAGTAGATTTTCTAATTAAAGACTGAACTACAATATATTTTGTCCTTGTGTTGTTGTTTTATTGTGTTTTCAATATTTAAAGAGGACCTATCAAGTCTTTGGGTTTTCATTCTCAAATTATTTTCCTCATATTCTCTATTACTGCGGCTCCTCTCTTCCCAGTCTGTCAGTAACACTCTCTTTAGTTCCTGTCTCTATGAAGCCCCTCCTTCTAAAAAGCACAGTGTGCTCTGATTGGTCAGCTGGATCCGTGTGCTGTGATTGGTCAACCACTTCGAGCGAGTTTGGGTAAGTCTGTTTTCAAAAACGTCCACTTTGAAAACAGTTTGCTTTTCAGCCACCCAAAACGCTGGCATTGTGTAAACGAATGGCCAAATCGCATAAAAGTTTTCCATTTTTAGTTGAAAATGGTGTTGTGTAAACAGTCCCTAACTCAAATAGGCACAGCCCCTTTATTCTATTTATGAATGATTAAAATGAGGAATATCGTGACGTGTTTGTTCCCTGAAGACAAAACAAGACTACAATGGGGCCGTTTCTGGGAGTTCAGAAACAGTGACACAGATCTCTTTATTTGATCTCTCAAGTATTTGTGTCTACAGTGTAACGCGAAATAAACGTTTTCACGTAACGTGAAATAAATCAATAAGAGCGTCATCCAACATACCCTTTAAAGTCCCTATGAAATCAAAATTGACCACACTTACTTTGTTTGCCTAAATTGATCGTTTTGTGGTGAACAATTCATACATGCAATCAATCCACACAAAAAAACATTTTTGGCTTTGTAATCTTTAATCAAATTTTGAAAATGCCCTTCCCCTCTGCATTGGAGGACCTTGCCCGATGATGTAGGCTTTACGGTTTGGGTGTCTCCTTAACATCCATGACCACGCCCCTCCAACTGACAGCTGCTGTGTGTTTGCGAGCGCCGAGCGAGCATTGATTGAAAGCGTGTGTAAACTTGCGTCATCCTCCATTTCAGAGTGAAACACCCATTTTTATAGATCCAATCAGGTGCTAGTTGGAAAAAAAAGCCACGCCCACTATTTTGCCTCATTTAGTATTCTGTTTCTCTCGGAAATACGTCACAACACTGGAGAAAAGTCGTTTGCAACTTCCGGTTCACGGGGACTTTAAGAGCAGGTGCGCATGTTGCATGGCGGATTGTTGTTATTATGGCGGATTTACCAGGCGCGTTAACAGCCGAGGAGACCGACGTTCTTGTCAGGGCAGTGAAAGTTATAATCATGTGTGGAGTAGCGCATTATAACAGAAACGGCCTGAAATGATTTAATTTTGGAGAAATAAGCTCAATATAATGTAATGTATTTTTTCAACATGACATCATGACTTTTGCGTAAACATACACGCCACTTTCGAGTCAAGTCTCTACGCATTTTGATCTATCCGCGTGTATGTCTACGCCATTAACGTCCGAGTGATTCCGTGTGTCTGCACGCCGTCAAATGTCCGCGTGAAATGAAGCAAAATGTAGATCTACATCTGGGGAGCAATCTTTTTTTTTTCCTAGGATGGTAGGGGAACACTCATAAATGCCATTAACCCCAGTGACGGTTAGGTTTAGGGGCGGGTTGAGGTAAGTCATACATTTATATACAGTAATAACGTTAAGTCAACGGCGTTCATAAACACGCTGAAAAGCGATTATGCATGTTGATGCCACGCCAAAAATGGAAATACGAATTGGCGGGTCATACACACGCTACTTTTAAAAAAAATTTAATTTCAGCTGGCTGGCACCAGCTGACAAGATGTAATCAACGGCGCCGAGAGACGATCGAGTAGTGTCCGAAAGTTGTGTTTCTATTATGCTGGTGAGCTCACTATATAGTGCTCTACTTTGCTGAAAAATTGGGGTAAATGTGTAAGCTAGATTTAGGCCTATGTTTTTTTTTTACATCTTCATGGACACCACAATGATTTCCCTCATGTGTTAATATTTTTTCTTGTTACAATGTATGATTTGCAAAAATAAAAACTGCTGCATCTGTGTTGATGAGAGAATCAAAGTGTTTGTGTGTTGTGTACCCGCTACATTATGGCCAAGCATGCGCGCTTTAAATAGCATTATGAACAACGCGCAACGCGCCACTGACTTTAAACCAGGTTTTTTCTGGTCAAAGGCGCAATTGTTTTCTGGAACTGCAGAATAGCACCAGGGATTGTTTGTGCTGGAACACGCCTCCTTTATTGGGAGCGCAAGTTCATTCCCTAGTTTACCGACGCGTGTCTGCGAGGGGAAAAGTCCGTTTTGCGCGGGTGCAAAATACGAACGATACATGCGTCAGTGTATAAAGTCAATTGCGCCGGGTGCGAGATAGGGCCCTATGTGTGGTGTTGTTTATGTAGAGCGCTTATGTTTTTATCACAGCTAGCTTAGTGTCCTAAAAGGTTGAGCCTATGTAGATGGAAAGGCAGGTCACTAGGTTTTGCATTAAAACTACTGTTAAAAGTAAAACTGAACTTTTGTTTATACTGCTCTCTGTATAATTTGAGAAATCTCTTTGTTCCAGCATTAATACAAAGGCAAGTTTGTGAGCCTCAGGCTAGTGCAGGGTCTCTCCTCTGTCACATTTAGTTTGCCTTGCTCACCCAACCCTACAGGCCACAAGAGAGCTAGACGTAGAACTGAACATGGAGTCGTCCAACACTCACTCATCTCTGATTTGTATAGTTGTAGTCTTGATCTGCAGCTGTGGTGCTTTTTTGTTATACAAACAGAATTGTGCAACTAAAATGACATGCAAGTAGTGACGGAAGAGCTGATGTACAGTCAAACCAAAATGTATTCAGACGCATTTCTCCCATTATCACAGTTTATTCGCTATAGTTTAGAAAAATGGTAATAAAATACGTCAAGAACTTTTGGCCCATTCGGTTATGTTGAATATGCTGTTAAATTTAACAACACAATTAGATAATAACAATCAATGAATTACCAAGCAATGCTTCATTTTGTTCAGTCTGTGGTGTAAAAAAGGTCGCATTAGCAATTAAAGAAAAAAAAAACTTGATCAGGTCCATAGACATAGACCTCACCTTGGGGTTCTACGCATGCGTCAAAACCGCCGCCATCTTGGAACAGGGGTCTTGTCATAGGAAATAGCTAGGTAACGCTGCTATCTCTGCCTTTACGTCGAATTCATTGATGGTGGCGGACTTTTGTGCAGCGTATGATGTTCACGGATGAAATCTGAACTAGGATGAATGTTTTTTTTTGGGGGGGGTTTATGTTACTTTTTTCTTTCTGGAATCAATGATAAATACATGTCTGACCAAAAAAAAAATCAAGAAAATCGCATTCATAATGATTTATGGTGATTTTATTTCCGTTAGACCTGTGTCTACTACATTGACGCTGATGCATTAAAGTGGAGGGGCTCCCCTGTTTCAAGATGGCGGCTCTATTGACGCATTCGTTCCAATCAATGAACTGCCGTAGCCAAGGTGAGGTCTAGTCTATGGATCAGGTCAAAGTGCCCTGGTAGTCACCTGTAAGAAGACTTTTTGCGTATAATACAAGCGGCAACGTTCTAATCTGAAAAATGAAGCCTACCCGGAAGTGCGAATAACTGCAATACATCTGAAGTCCGCTAGAGGGAGGTCCCAAAAGGGAGCAAATATCCATAAGATCGCATGTTAAAATGTCCGTTTTCACAGCATAAATTCATGCTTTTACAGTTTGGTCCTGTTATGTATGTATGTAATACTGATATTCCCCATTGTGCCTGTTGGTGGCACTGCCACTTATAATTATTAGTTGTGTTCCTCTATAATAAAAACTCAGAAGAAGAAACGTATCCCTGAATGTTGGCTGTGATCATTACACGTGCTTTACCCTAAGTGTTTAATATATATGTTATAAGAGTGGAAACATAACAGGTCCCATGGACTTTTATTGTATTTTTCGATGGGTTCCGAGTGCCTAACAACTGTGAGGGGGGTGAATTTTTTTCTGACTCATTAGTTTAGATCATATTTAGCGGTTAACTTTGATTGACAGCTGAAAACGGGCTGCGCCGAGTGGAATTTGACGTCTCGGCGATGATCTGACACATAGGTATCCTTTCTGAACATTTGTATGTTGTATTTCTCAAGATTTTCCAGCATGGAGATATTCCGATCTGGACATCCATGATGTGAAACTCCCGTGCTGTTTTAAACCGGGATCATGAACTGCAAATCAGAATACGAGTGTTTGTTTGGCCCACGATCAGATGCATGCAGTTTAAGAAACTACTGATTGCATTTCACTTCACAGTTTAATGAAAAAGACCAACTAGACGGTTTTTATTATTTAAAAAGAAAGCAAGCATGCAGCACGTCGTCGATGACAGGTATAGCCCCTCTCCTCTGGGGGATAAACTGAACCGGTGTGTGTATCAGACACCAGCTGGCGGAGGACTCATCCTCACACACGCCTCAGTCTCGGGGTTCTTCTGCAGCTGTGGCCCCTGAGATCTTTTTCTGCCCTCCATGAGAAACGCAGATAGACACTGGATAAAAATATCCTGGGACTTCGCCACAACCAAGACAATAAAGTTAATTGAGAGTGACAGTCGTGGAGCCGGAGATGTATTTCTCAGCTCTTGTTGCAGGAGGAAGAGGCTTGTTTTGTCTTCCTCTGGTGTCTCAGTGCTGTGAACATCTCTTCGGTTCTGTCACGACGGTTGTTTTGGCTCTTCATCCTCACTGGAGTCTTCCAGACGGTGTCAGCTTGGCTTTCGCACACAGTTGTTGTGTGTTCTGCTGAATGCAATTGTTTTGATGGTAGTCTGCTTTTCAGACCATGCCGATGCGCTCAGTGTTAGTATCATTTCTGCCTGTGATTTGTTTTAAACAGATTAAATGCGTCATTTCTAATTTCAGTGTCAAAATACGTTTTTTTTCAACCTTGGTTTTAAATTACATTTTACCATTTACTTTTTCCATAGAGTTATAGATATGTTAGGCCTACAAAATATGTTTGTACATATATGCCTATATATATATATATATAATATATACATGGAGCCGGAGAGAATGAGAGAGAGAGAGAGAGAGAGAGAGAGAGAGAGAGAGAGAGAGAGAGAGAGAGAGAGAGAGAGAATGATCCCACAAAGATAGCAATATTTGAAATCCTTGCGGGAATATTTTTGGTCTACATGAGGGTTTAGGGTTAGATAAAATACACAGTTTGTTCAGTAGCCTATAGAACTTGTCTATGGAATGTCATATAATGTTTGTAGTTTCTGCAGTAATGCACTAGTGCTTAGCAACACATGAATTAATAAGACCAAGAGCCACATTCATAACTCCACATGTTTGTGTGATTTGTATCAGCAGCCTGGGACAGTAAAATGTATTTTTCACGTATTCATTTTTTCTTCAGTGTCAGTGATATCCTGCGGTGTCCAGCCTTTACTGTGTCCACAGGACAGGAGCTGCAGCGCTTCAGACGGACGCGGACTGCCCTCTAGCGGCGAACAGAGCTGGGGTTTTATATTTAGTTCTTCAAACGCTCCTTCAAACAGCATTTTTCACACGTTTCAGAAGGTCTGTTACCCGACCCGACCCGAGCCCGACGGGTCCCGAAAAATGTTCGGGTTCGGGTTAATGTATAATGAACAGATGTCTCGGGCTTAATCCTATGTAAATAGCCTAATTGTCGGGTCGGGTCGGGTCGGGTTAAGAATGAACTGTGGGCTTCATTACACCGATCTCATTAGTTATGAAATTCTGATCTGGGGCATCAGTGCTTTCAGTGTTTGTCCAATACTGTGAAAAAAACACTCAGTCAATGAGGTTTTATCTGACAACCATGACAATCACAATCTCTTTCACACTCAAACACACATGGATATTTCATCATGTTTTAATCTGTGGATTGCAGATAACGTTTGATGAAGAGCAAAAAAATGTCCTATTGAACTTAAGCAATACTTACAGACGGCAGCATTGGTATAATCTGCTGATATGAAAGCTGTTTTGATGCAGTAGGCTATTAATCAAAATATGAAACTTTTGGGCCTTTTCTAATATAAAACCATATGCAATAGCACAATCACAGTCAAATTACCATTTACAATCGTTAGTTAAAAAAGGTTTTAAACATGGTTCCAGAATAATTCCACAGCTTTATGGACCTGTACCATGGTATTCGTTGAAGGTCATTTTGATGAACGTATAGGCCTAGGCCTATATGAATATGGTCTCTCAGTCTCCCAAATATGATCATCCTGGTGTGAGGGACCCCCATTCTATTTTTTTTATTTTTTTTTACTGTAAACTTTTCCACAGACCTCCTATTGTGGTTTAGTACTCCCTGTGGCCCCCTTTTTTTAAACTGCCCTGCCGTATGAAAGTATAAAGTACCATATATTAGGCTACATTACTTTAACTGAGGGCTGATAACATTAAATTATTAAAATAAACAACTGATGAATTATTCAACATGCACAACCCGCCTCTATATCTTGAAATCTCGGAATTAAATCTAGTTTTGTATTACAGCAATAGTATTTTTTTTATGTTTTTGTGTGTAATTGTTAGAATATAAAACAGATATTAAAAGGCAAAGACTTCATAACAACTATAGCCTACATCAGCAACAAAACACAGAACACACACACACACACTCACACCCCTACCTCCCACCCTCTCCTCTCTCAGTTTCAGTGACTGGTTAGAATAGAAATGGCAGCTTCTGAGGATCCCTAAACGACTCTGGCAAATTAGGGAGAAATGCTCCTTTGAAATGGATTAACTGATAACGGGAACGTCAACAGTCCAGTCGTGAGCTGTAACGACAGACAGAAAAGGAACCAGTGGCGTATATCTTTTCAAACAGCAGCGTCTGTGTGTCTATCTGTGTGAAGTATATTGGGGTAAGAGAGACGTCGATTAGCATTAGCACTGTTAGCTCCGCTTCTGCTTTCGCCCGCCCGAGCTTTCGTGCTCTTCGCGCCGCATTCTCTCCCACTCCGCCCCGCTCCGCTCTTACGCGCTGCCGAGGCTTCTGCGGCCGCTGCTACGCCTGCTGCTACCGCTGTGGGCTGCGGGTCATGAAAAGCTGCTTTTGTCCGAAAAGGAAGGACGCAGTGCATTTTACAGTTAAGTCAATGTGGAGTGTAATTGTCATATTGCTATTTGCACATATATTAAAAAAATAGGAATATTGAGGAAATTAAATTGGGATAGCTTGTTAGCTCGGCTAGGCTAAGTATAGAATCTCTCTAAGGAGTCTCCTAGCAACCTGCCAGCTAATGCTAATGGCTAAAATTGGGCTTCAGCCAAATGATAAAGCTGACTATTATTTATTCATATTATGGACTCAATATATTATAATAAGCCCTAGATAAGTGTTTGAAATGTTTTGTGAATTGTTTAGCGGGATAGTAAATAATATTGTAATGTAAATAATACTTATTTATTACATGTTTGCTTTTGTATCTTAACGTTACATATCTGGTCATTTAAACAAAACTGGAAATGTTTCATTGTTATGGGGGAATATAAATAGGGATAAGGTGTTATTAATTTATTATGCAGAGCATTGCTTGTCTATTGGACAATATTTAATCGCTTTGTTATCAAATTTAAGAGTGTCGTCATATATTGTCATTTAAGAGTGTCTTTTAATTCTGTGTTCATGATTCAGATTAGGGTTTCTGAGGGTCTTAATTCTCCTTTATACAAATTAAGGCTTAAAGAGACCTAAAGAAAATGGCCCTGTTATCCAATACATTGATAGCCTAATGATCTTTAAATTAGTGTATATTTAACGTTACTAGAAATTCAAATGTAAAACGAAGCCTAGAAAACGTAACAAAATTAAGTGAGTGTTTATGTTTATTTTATTTTTTTGTAAAATGAATTAAAAAATAATATTTGTTCAGTAAGTTGTATTTCCAAACGTTTAAAGTGTATATGATACTCCTTAGCTTAGACATTTATAGTTAGATAGCATATTGATGTAATTCTCATCAATTTATTCCATAAATGTTCTTTACTTGGTCTTAAATGTACCTTCATAAAACCTACAGAAACCCTGCAGATGTCTGACTTGTTAGTGTCAGTTGTTATTAAATTTACAGGGAGCAAGTGACTGTGTAAACAGAGGTAATGCTGTAAGAAATAAATGCTCTTCTGATTGGCTCTTTTAAAATGTTGAAATTGAATTTTCAGATCAGATTATCACCAAGATGCCTAATGAATTTGATAAGGCAAGTATGACATACCAATTTTGTTGTCCAATACTCCAGCATGGGTTAGAATAATCAGCATGTTGTTACGGCCAGTGTCTCTCTACTGAATGCTGCTCTTGTTTGTGAGATTTGGAGCCGTAATGTGCTAGGCTATGATTCATTTATAGACCAAGAGCTGCTTTGTATCTGTGCAATAAATGTTGGTCTTGTATGTATTTTCTATAATGCTCTGAGTTGTGCCACTGGTGTTGTCGTTTCATTTTGATTAGCACCAGATCTCTGTTGATGTTTAGTTTCAAAAGGGATACAATTTGTTTTGTATAGCTGTTATCATAATCTTTATGGGTTCTTCCATGTACTTTTCACTTTCTCTTGGATTTATCATATCCCTGACCACCCATCCACCAATCCATCCATGCATGCTAGAACCTGTGCTCATGGATTTGATTAGTTTCCCGTGATGATGTTTGCTTTATCCACCTGTTCAAACAAGCATGCTTTCTTAGAGAGGTGATGTAAACTTGAACAAGCAATGAAACCAACACATGCTGGGCTGAACAAAAAGGATTTATTTTCCTACTGGGATAGTAGATCCGATTTTGATTTGCCCTGTACATTTTTTTTTTTCACTGCCCCAGAAATTTACATTTATCAACATATTTTTAGCATTTAGTCTGTCGAATTACATTTATGGATTTAGCAGACACTTTTACAAAAGAGGAACTAAAGCTATTCATCAAAGTGCTAGCAATATCCGTAATATACAATGCTATAGGTTTATTTTAGGGATGCACCGATGTGAAAATTTTGGCCGATAATTCTTTATATTTGAAAGCCGATAACCGATATATCGGCCGATAAACTTAAATCCCAAATTTTTATCTAATTTTGAGAGCCTTATTACAAAAAAACAAAAGTCTCACAATGAAATCCATGTCCATGTTATGGTGTTGTATAGCCGATATGACAGATTTGCGCTGCACATGTTTTACTGAACCGTATTTTCATTTTTTGAAGAGATTTCAATCATATTTCAAGAAATTCAAAAACATAAACAGTGCTCAGCTGAAGGGAATAATACATTATTTATCAGCTTTAATATATCGGCCACATTTTCTTACCAGGCCGATAACGATAACATAAAAAAAAATGAACATATATCAGCCGATACCGATATGCTCGCCGATATATCGTGCATCCCTAGTTTATTTGACAACTATATTAGGAAAAACTTAAAAAAAAAAACACATTATGAATTGACAGCATAAATGCAGTGGCTTCTGTCAGCTGGCTCAAGCTTCTCTCAATCTGGCTCTGGGCCGTCCTTATTGTTGAGCCCTGCAATATCTCCCAGACTCCTCGGTTGGCAGTGTGTTGACAGTGCCAGCATCTGTGCCATCTGAGGCTTCTCTGTCCTCCTGGCAGATGAGTGATATGAAAGCAGATCTGCCCCTAATGTTCGAGAGGCATCGCAGAGCCTCTCCTGCTCATGTTTCAGGAAGGATGCATCTGTTGTTTATGATGACTGCTTTGGTGTGCATTTGTTTATGAAGATTCAGGCTACTGGTTAGACATAGCCGGTCCGAAAGACCTTTGCTTCATTGTGATTTATCATAGGAAATCATTGATGATTGTAACGTTCCTTTTTTTGGGAAAGCCTGCTAATACCAGTGTTCTTCTGCCAACATTTGATTGTTTAATAAGACTATTCTAAGACCATGTTTATTCAAGAATATGTCCTTCTTAGCTACGTACACGTTTACATGCATTTTCTAAGTCCAATCTGACTGCAGATTCCAAAAGTACTGTTTATATTATTATTAGAGCCCGACCGATGAAGGATTTTGAAGGCCGATACCGATACAAATATTTTTGGGTTTTAAAATCCGATATTCCGATATATCGGCCGATATTTTTTTTTATTAAATATTGTTGGATTTCACACGCGTGTAAAAGAAAAACTAACTTTTCTGCACAAGATACATTTGATACTTTTTCTCTATGTCTAAATGTTCACTCCTCGCAAGTATAACTTACATTTTACAATGCAGGGACTGTAACTAGAGATATGCTAGTTATAAATACAGTAATCATTACTTTATTTAGCCAGAAAAAGTTCATTGTGGTTTCCAAGCTCATTAATGTTAACGTTAGCGGTCTTCCACTGATGATAGTGGCATTAGCTAGCTTTGTGGTTAGCTAGTCTATGATGAGCCATAATTTAGCAATAGATAACATCATACTGCAAATTGTAAAACATACATTTTCAATACAACAGGCCAAGGAGAGATGATGACTGAAGCATGTTTCATCCGTTTTTATTTTTATTTTTGAAATATTCATTTATCGCCCATTATAACTGCCGATACCGATATTTTGGAAAATGCCTAATATCGGCCGATAATATCGGTCTGGCTCTAATTATTATGTACCCTAAACTTTCCAATCCAAATCAAATACTCCGTCCTTAGCTGTGTTTAAATGGACTAATTTAAATATAGTGAAATGAATCCAGTCCAACTTCAGATTCGGAAAGTTTATAATCCCATTCACATTAGGGCTGCACGATCTATCAAAATCAAACCGAAATTCAGATTTGACGTTGAGCGATTATTAAAAAGCAAAGGCTACGCTTTTCCCCCTGATTTTTCAATTGAATAAATACACTAGAAACACCTGTTCAACATTAATGCAATTATCTAATCAACCAATCACATGGCTGTTGCTTCAATGCATTTAGGGGTGTGGTCCTGGTCAAGACAATCTCCTGAACCCGAGACTGAACGTCAGAATGGGAAAGAATAATAATCAATTTCTCATAACTATTTGAAAATTAAATAGATTGAAACAGCAGTTGTAGCTTTGCAGTTTGTCGTTTTGATTGTTGATTATATTGCGAGTGCTCTTGTTTTCTACTATGAAGTTTTGTTTTGTGTTCTTTTGCGTTGTTATATTTTTGAAAAGTAAACTTAGTGAGAATTTTATCCCTTGCTCAAGCACTGACGCTACTGCGACATGGTTCGAAACCAGCAGGTTTAAAGGTGCCCTATAATGTGAAATTGAATTTATGTTGGCATAGTTAAATAACAAGAGTTCAGTACATGGACATGACATACAGTGAGTCTCAAACATCATTGTTTTCTTCTTCTTACTTAAATCTCGTTTTTGAAAAACACCCCTGAAAAACAGGCGAATCTCCACATAATACCGAATCTGACGTAAAAGTCGGGATCATGTTCATGTTCAGCCCATGTTCAGTGATAGACGAGACGGAGCTGCGCAGCCGAAGCATGGCCGTTGATCAGTGTTTGGATATACACATGAACACAAAAGTATTTTTAGATCCTTCATCCGAGCCTCTGAAGAAACAATGGGTTAGTTTTATTTTCTCTGGATATTTCCAAACATTTCACCGACGACTGTTTCCTCAACTTGCCAAGAGCTGGCCTCGGACCGAGCTGATGTGTTATTGTTGTTCAAGTTCAGACAGGTAAAGTTAACGTTAATCTTTCACTCCAAATCGTTCAATACTGTTTATGCATCAGTAAGTCAAGCCAGGGACTTCACATCGTTTCTTTTAGTAGGATGAAAAAAATAATAATAATTGTGAATAAATTGTATACAGAAAGCGATCAATATCTTTCCACACAGCGCAAGTTTATCTGGACACTTGCCAAACTCATTAGGAATTCAATGACGCACGTTACAATGCACAACGAAGCTCTTGCTGTATTTACATGATCGTGTCTGCATTAGTGAAAGCAGAGAAGGCAGAAATTGCGTTGCAATGATAAGATCTTCATCCTCGCGATCGACAGGCTTTCTGTCCTCTGCTTGCTCAATACTTAACCCTTGTGCTGCATTAGATTTTTAACACCGTTGAGTGCATTAAGGACCAAAAATGGCCACATATTAAACATTGCCTAAAATATTATATATTATTATTATTTTCCACTTTTACCAAGTTAAATCTTTTAACCAGCATCCGTCCTCATCATAACTACCAAAAATGTATTCAATTTCAGGATTTTAACCCTTTATTAATTACCAGTTTTGTTTGCGAAACCATCGATTTGTATAAGAGGAAAAAACACAAAAATTCAATTATTTTCAATAAACTAAATGCAAAGAGAAAACTTTAGATTTGGATTATCACAGTCTCACTTTGCAAAAAATCCCACTTAGTGCGTTAGAGACCAAAAATGGCCACCTATTAAACATTGCCTATTGCCTAAAATAAGGTGCATTTCCACCCATAGGGAATAAATATGTAGTGACGTCATCTGGTGGAATACACTATATAATGCAAATATAATGCTTTTGCTTCAAAATGAAAGGATGTTTGTGCAAAAATCATGTTTCATGTATTACTGACAGCCTCAGATTTAAACAACGTTTTAATGGGTTTCAATGGGCCATTTTTGGTCTTTATGGTGCTGAGTGTTACTATTTGATCTACACAGTGTGTGTTATACATATTTTGCAAAATGGGATCACATTTTTTACATGTATCCAAAAAGTCACAATTTTGCCAAATTTCATACCATTTGCATTAAAACAGCCAAAATGGTCAAAGAAATTAAACTGCAAAAGACCAAAAATGTCCCTAATGCAGCATAAGGGTTAACACAGCAACATTTTATGTGATGGGAATAGATCTAAATACTTCAAAAACATCTCACGATTCGTTAATCTCGATAGCTGTAATAGAAAAAAAAACTATAATAGCTGGAGTAAAATTATTCGAAACAGTAGCTTAGCTATTTTAAATGCAAGCATGTCAGCCAATCACAGCAGAGGCCGGTTACACACAGCAGACACGCCCCTTCAAACAGAGTGTTCAGATCAGAGGCTAAAATCAGGCTAGGAAAAATGCCTTTTATTTCTAAATTATGACTATTTTTGATCTAAAAAAAAACATACTAACATTATAAGGGCAACCCAGGAAACATTATAAAATAATTTAAAAAAACAACATTTTAGGGCACCTTTAAGTGTTTTTTTGCCCAGAACAGCCTTTTCCTGGGTAGAATTGAATTGGACCAAGCTGGGCATATTATTAAAAAGGGGTTAGTGAAATCTCAGGATGTTGCGGTCTTGATTCACATTAAACTAAAATACAGTATATGATTTCCCAGACTGCATTCCTTCCCTGTTGACGAATGCAGTCTATTTTCTCACTGTTGACTCCAGAGATCATCGTGTCACATCTTTTTTTTTTATCCCTCTCTCTTGGCTCTATAGATTTCTCACATGCTCTCAGTTTGATCTCGCTCTCTTTCTTCTCGTCTCTCTGTTGTTTGCTTGGCTTCAAGCTGCTTCTATGTGCACCAGTGATTTGACACAGCTTCTTTGTGGCTTGTTTGCAGAGCGCGGAGGGCAGGCCTGGTTGCCAAGGTTGCCTCCAAAGCGCTTAGCTTCATCTTAAGACTGTGAATCATTTGTATTCAGCGACATAACTCTTCAGATTCTCAGGAAGAACAAACCCTGACTGACTCCAAAAGAAAGTTGATTTGTGAAGTTAGTGATGAAGACGAGACTACAATGTGTGTAAATCACTCGCATATGTGACCAAATTGAACGTTAGGCAACTAAAAACATCTTTAATTAGCCAATGCTATTAAGGATTTCAGTCACCTGTGATTCAGTGACAGTTTGGCGCAATATAAATTCATTGCCTGTTGAGCTTTGCGCACCGTCGCTTGGCTGAGAGCGCCCTCTGTTGCTTTCTTTCACAAACGCACACACACACACTCAACGTGAGAAAGAGAGAGACTTTCACACATGCCACGCAAAGAGAATTGACAATGCAGGGCTCGACAATGAGGACCGCCCGATGGGTAAGAGAGATCGGGCCAGTGCTGCATCGTCATGACAGTTTATCTTTTGCACGTTAAGCTATGCCAAATTAAAGCAACACTAAGTAAGATTTTTTACCTTAAAATAATGTTTCCAAAATCGTTTCAGTGGTTCATTAAGTCGTAACAGGGTGAAAGGCAGTTCTGGATTCGCTTTGCGGTCCTATATCTGCTATAACCACGCTTTGTAAGATTGCCAGATCGGGTCACGCGTTTCTGTAGTTCTAATGAGATATAAGTAGGGTTGGGTATCGAGAATCGAGTATCGATTGGAACCGAGACAAATTTTTCGTTTTTCCCGGAATCGTTCAAAAGTTAAAATTTCGATTCCTAGTTTCGATATTCACAGTCCGCCGAGCGGAAGAAGAAACCGCTGAACAACACCAACGAAGAAGCGTCTACCGGAAGTGTTGGCATAACCGCGCGAGTCGAACATGAGTACCTTACGTCGGCGATCCAAAGTGTGGCTTCACTTTTCTAAAAATAACGAAATCTCGGCAAAATGCAAAATTTGTGACAAAAGGAGTATTTTTACAGAAGGAGTATTTCCTTCAGAAAGGATTATTTCCTTCAGAATGGCCGTTGGTTAGCAAGGTTAGCTAAACTTTTTTGACCCTGCCTCTTAAAAGAATCGGAATCGAGAATCGTTAGGAAGCGGAATCGAAACAAGGAATCGCAATCGGAATCAGAATCGTTCAAATTCAAACGATACCCAACCCTAGATATAAGAACTACAAATTTTACTTGCTTTACGTGAAGCGTTACATTATTCATTATTTAGTTTTTCTTCGTTTCTGATGTCGCAATACATCATACTTTCATGAAATCATCATGCATCATACTCTAGCTTGTCTGTGGACTTCGTTCATTCCAAAGCCGGTGCTTATAAACAGTTAAATTATTTACCATAGCGGTAATTGACAATTCCACTTCCTACCTGTAGGGGGACCGCAGAGGAAAAGTTACTTGGTGTTGCTTTAAACACTCAAGTGAGTAGTGAATCTTTCATGAACGGACACAAGCCCACCTTGGCGAGTATCCTAGTAAACATAGTCGCTTAGGCCTATGTGTTAAGTGAATCGAAACAGTGGAGAAAGAAAACGCATGTGTAACAGTATCAGTGAACCGGATCTGTGCGTTATTTCTTAAAGTGACAGCAGCCTAATATTCCAGCTGTCTGTGTTTTTGATGTTAATCGCAACAAAATCACTTAATGATCTTGACTGAATAACTTTTGTAACATAAGCACTGTAACTGTAATAAGGATTCATCTATATTTAATTTGTACAGTGAAGACTATGCAGTGTTTTTATTACATTTTATTATTAAATTTCTGTACCTAATCTACCTTATATGTATCTAACTACTGTTAGATTGGCCTGAAAAACTTTAAAAAGCACGGTTTATTTAATTTTTAACTTTGCTCTATTGTGTTTATTTGTGCTATATATGTAAAACGTCAGTTAGGGCTGGGTATCGAGTTCGTTACTTTTGAGGCACCCACCGAATTGCCTCGATACCATCGAGTATCAAAAAAATGTCTTGTCATTCGGTACCAAATTTCGATATCTGAGGGGTTCATCTTGTCAACGTCATTGAAACGATAAGCATGTATGATTTTCACAAATCAAGTGCTGGCCGTGGTGAGGCATCAAGGAAAAACACTAGTTTACATCCGTCGGCTTGATGGCAACAGCGTGCGATGACCGCAATACAATGAATGCCCGATTCCAGAAGAATTTTAACGAGAAAAACGGAATTAAACTCGCATTAAACTAGGCATCTTGTAAAGTGTGCTCCTCCTTAAGGTTAGCTGCATTCATTTTTCCCTCTTCACATTAATGTTACAGCCTCTGCTATAACATTATCTAATTGGTATCGAAAAAAAGTATCGTTCAGGAATCGATATCGGTACCCTACAAATCAATAATATTACTGAATATATATGTGTGTTTTACACTGTGCACTGCACACTCATGCCTACACTGTAAAAAAAATATTGTTGGTTAAACTTAAAAAATTAAGTAACCCGGTTGCCTTAAAATTTTAAGTTGATTGAAATAGAAAAAGTGAGTTAATACAATGGAGATTGATTTAATCAGAAACTCAAAATAATAAGTTATCTGAACTAAATAAATTATTTAAGTTGATTTGACAAAAGAAAAAATGTTGTGATAACAAATCTTGAAAATATGTTTTTTACAGTGTATCAGTTTTTACTCATCTCTTTGTTTAATCTGTTGATCTCTGGTAGACATGCAAGTTTTCTCCTTTTACCCGCCAAAACTGTTTACATTTTACCGTAACTTGTAAGTTCTTGTTCATCATAAGCTCTCAGATGCTCCGGAATCGTGACGATGAGTGTGTTTACTCATATCAAAGTAAATAAACAGACTAAAAAACAGAATCCTGATAATTATAATAAGATATTTTTCCCTTGAAGTAGTTAGCGTGTGAGATTAGAGGAAAAGTTGACATGGAAAGGCTAAAAGAGGCTGTGTTTCATGGCTTGTCGTCTGGCTCGGTGTCTCGTCTCCTCCCTCTTGTTCTCTGTTCAAACATGTCTTTTACACAGTGACTTGGTTTCATTTGTCAGCTTGTCTTCATGTTTCGGCAGTGCCGTCACATTTTTACTCTGCTCTGTGTTGTCTCAGAGATATGTTTGGGTATCAGCTTGAGGAAATGTGAGTGTTTTGACTTTTAAAACCTTTTACTGCTATTTGCTAACAAACAATATAGGCCATATTTGGCATCATTTTATATACTCTAATTAAGAGGGCATTTTAAACGAAGCATTGTGGAAATTAACTGAATGTGAGTCATACAAGTAATTTTTCACTTTAAGTCTTTAGATAATTTGTGTGTTCCATTGCTTGGTAAATTAACTTAATGTCATTACATTTGTGTATTGATTCAAGTCATTGTAGTGTCATTACTAATTTTAGATCTAAACTAATTTAGAATGGCTTTTAATACGTAGTAGTGGTGGGGCAATTTCCTTTTCTTGTTTATGTTGACTTTTTTCTTTCCTTTTTTTGTTATATGTATCTAATATGCTGTTTTATGATGTGAAGCACTTTGGATACCTGACGGTTGTGTAAAGCGCTATAGAAATAAACGTTGATTGATTGAACGTTGATTACTACTAGCAACATAAATGTTCACCATACCCAGATAGCAAACTGACATTGAATCAGCGTGAAAACATGACATCTAAACAACGTTGATATGACATTGTTTTGCTCATCGAATTAACGTTGAACCAACGTCAGACGCTCAAAACTAACGGAAAATCAACTTGAAATCAACGTTGTTTCAACGTTATGAAAGCAAACCAATTTTCGATTTTCATTTATCTTTGAAGAATGCCGCGTCTGACGTTGGTTCAACGTTAATTCGATGAGCAAAACAATGCCAGATCAACGTTGTTTCGATGTCATGAGAGACGTCGTTTGTTTCCACGTTGATTCAATGTCAGTTTGCTGTCTGGGTAGTTAATGGAGTGTACGTTAGAAACGTTATACCTGTTCACTTTCGAATGAGAACTTTCTCCTTTTAGTATGTGTATCCATTGCAGTCTGTGTAGTTTTTAATCATATTGCGGCATAATTTAAAAATGCCATTTTATTATATTAGCACATCATGCTGACATGGAAATCCCCGGTTCATTCCTATGGGATGTTATGAGCCGGCAACCGTAACCAAGGGTAGAGTCTAACAAAAGTTAATTTGCTTTTGTAGACAAAACAAACACTATTTAGACTCATCCGACATGTTCTGTCAAGTGGTTTGTTGTTTAGCGTGTAAATGTTTTAACAACACTCTTGTCTTCTCAGAATTCCCCCATGATGCCTGAGGTACGGGACCTTTCAGACGCCCTGCCGGAGATGCCCATGGACCCGATCACTGGCGTAGGAGTCGTGGCCTCGAGAAACAGAGCTCCCACCGGCTATGATGTGGTGAGTGTCCTATACAGTTGTGCAGATGGTGAAGATAGAGGAGAAAGTGCTTAAGGAAGTAAAACTCTTTGTTCCGCCAAAGCATTTGTGAAGATATGACATCTGTTATTCTAGTTTTTTGGGGGTTTGGTTTAGTGCCTAGCATGCTGTTTCTACGCGAGACACTATTGTTGTGTTCAAAAAACCTAGGGAGTCATAGATTAATACGGGTTCTCAATGCCGATTACATTAATTAATTTAGCAGACGCTTATTTTTATAAGAGCAACATCAACATTGATGATAATAATGTCTTTCTTGAACAGCAAATCTGTGTATTAGAATGATTTCTGAAGGATCATGTGACACTGGAGTAATAATGCTGAAAATTCAGCTTTGATCTCAGGAATAAATTATATTTGACAATATATTCACACAGAAAACTGTGTTTTTAATCAAATAATTGCAGCTGTACTGTTTAATTGCTCAGTACAGCTGCAATTATTTGATTAAAAACACAGTTTTCTGTGTGAATATATTGTCAAATATAATTTATTCCTGAGATCAAAGCTGAATTTTCAACATTATTACTCTTTTGAACAATATAAAGGATATATAGTTTTTGTACACAATATTTTCAGCCCAAAATTTTGAAACACAATGTTAATTCATTTATTGGTGGTTGATTTTGGAACTGACACAAGGGCAGCTAGCACTAGCATGGTTAATTTGGGAAAGCATATTGTTATTGTGCTTATTGATAATGGTCAAATACCAGCTAAATAACCTTTACTGATATGACCAAAGTCTTATATCATGAAATTAGTAATTTCCTTATGATAACTGTATATAATAAACGATAGTTAATTTTGCTTTAAATAAAGTTTCACAATTTTTGAGAACATTGAAATTTAATTACCATTTTTATCACCAATTTCAATGTCACAAAAAACAAATATTAGCTGATGTAAAAAAAAAACAGCTTACTGAAGACAAGTAAAATTATAATTACTTCAAAAAAAACTTCAATCTCTAGAAATAAGAAGTGCATAAATACTACAACTTCTACATAAATTGAATAAAGTAGTTAAATGTACAAAAAACATAGTCTTCTTCACTGTGTAAATTAAATATAGCCTACATTTATTCTTATTAAAGCTACAGACGTGATTGAGTGATTTTATTCGCCTTTCTTTAATTTGATTAACATGAATGACACAGACGGAAGCGGGTATATTAGGCTGCTGTCACTTTAAAACCGAATGCACTGATCTACAGTAGTCAACATTTGAAGTGGATAAAAAAAGTTTTCCTAACACAAGACATTGTTCAAAATTCATGTATAACTGATTAGAGCCCGACCGATAAAGGATTTTGAAGGCCGATACCGATACAAATATTTTTGGGTTTTAAAATCCGATATTCCGATATATCGGCCGATATTTTTTTTTTTTAATTAAATATTGTTGGATTTCACACACGTGTAAAAGAAAAGCTAACTTTTCTGCACAAGATACGTTTGATACTTTTTCTCTATGTCTAAATGTTCACTCCTCGCAAGTATAACTTACATTTTACAATGCAGGGGCTGTAACTGAAGAGTTCAGATGCAAAAGCCTCTAAATTGCCATTTGAAATTTTCTTCTTTAATGATGATTTTTATCAAACTTGTATATTTAAGTTCAGTAATTTCACTTAAATAACAATTAATAGGTAATTATCATTGCCATTTAAGTGAAATTACTGAACTTACATATACAAGTTTGATAAAAATCATCATTAAAGAAGAAAATTTCAAATGGCATTTAGAGGCTTTTGCATCTGAACTCTTCAACTAGAGATATGCTAGTTATAAATACAGTAATCATTACTTTATTTAGGCAGAAAAAGTTAATTGTGGTTTCCAAGCTCATTAATGTTAACGTTAGCGGTCTTCCACTGATGATACTAGTGGCATTAGCTAGCTTTGTGGTTGGCTAGTCTATGATGAGCCATAATTTAGCAATAGATGACATCATACTGCAAATTGTAAAACATACATTTTCAATATAACAGGCCCAGGAGAGATGATTGAAGCGTGTTTCATCCGTTTTTATTTTTTAAATATTCATTTATCGGCCATTATAACTGCCGATACCGATATTTTGGAAAATGCCTAATATCGGCCGATATATCGGTCTGGATCTATAACTGATGAAAGGTTTTGATCCACTTCAAATGTTGACTCCGATAATAAACTGATAGACATGCTCTTTCTTTCTCAACTCTTTACATTCGCTTGAAACGTAAAAGACTGTTTTCAAGGAGACTTGCAAACAGGGACATTTGGAAACATAAGTGTGTGTATTTGACCGTTCAAGATTAATAAGTCACCAGAAACTCGGACAGTGCACGTAAATGTGAGTGGAACAGACTGCTGTAATATGAGATGCCTTGTGTAATTGTTGATATGTAATACTAGAACGATGTTGGATGTATTTCTCTTTAGAGTTGGTAATATCAACAAAGAGCCCTGTAGACATGCACACAAACCATGTTGATCTCAGTTGCAGAAAAGCCCTTGTCACGGAGGCCACAGTTAACAGGCTAGGAGAAATACGATCTGTATGTGGTTTAAAGGTATGACGTTAAAGGCTCACAGCTATGCAGGCGATATCGATGTAATCTGAACTATCAAGGGGATCAAGGAGACGTCTTTGCGTACATTGTCAACGTAACGTCTATTTCATTTTGTAAGACTGTTTTCCCAAAACCTTTTGGAAAAATGAAACCGCATAGCATAGGATCGTCAGGATTAAAGGAGTCGTTCACTTTTGAAAAAACTTTTGCTGATAATTTACTCACCCCTTTCTTTCTTCAGTCGTTTTTGATGAAAACATTCCAGGATTTTTCTCCTTATAATGGACTTCAATGGGGTCCAAACGGTTCAAGGTCCAAAAGACACTTTCAGGACAAACTGCAAACTGTTCAAAGGGCTTTAAATGATTCCAGATGATGAATAAGGGTCTTATCTAACGAAACAATCGCTCATTTAATAAATAAATAACAAAGTTTAAGTTTTATAAGCTCAAATGCTCGCCTTGCTCTGTTCTGTGACTCTCCTGTTCGAACTTGTTCATCAAAATGAACAAATCTTTTTCTGAGTCATTTGGTTCATTCAAAGAACAAAACGGGCGAATTGACAAAGATTCATTCATTTTGATAAACGAGTTCGAACAGGGGAATCACAGAACAGAGCAAGGCGACCATTTGAGCTTATAAAACTTAAACTTTGTTGTTATTTTTTTTAAATGAGTGATCGTTTCTCTTGATAAGACCCTTATTCATCGTCTGGAATCGTTTAAAGCCCTTTGAACCGTTTGCAGTTTGCACTGAAACTGTCTTTTGGACCTTGAACCGTTTGGTTCCCATTGAAGTCCATTATAAGGAGAAAAATCGTGGAATGTTTTCATCAAAAACCTTAATTTTTTTTTCGAATGAAGAAAGAAAGACATGGACATCTTGGATGACATGGGGGTGAGTGAACTACTCCTTTAATGTTTACATGATGCACCTCATGAATAGCGGCAGCTTGACATAAAGGTCACATAACACCGTAGAAAGTACATTTCTGATCACGGGCCCAGTTTCTTTTGTGCCGTATTATTATTTTTTTGTTGTTTTTTTGGGCAGGAACTCACACATGACTTGGATCTACTTTGGCAAGAGAAGACGCAGTGGGGTTGTTGTGTTTCCTTTAGCTGTCCCGGTCGTTGTCGTCACTCCAGCGCAGAGCTTAACAAAGCTTCCTGTGTGGATTGCGAGAGTGTGTGAAAGCCGGGTCTGTTGATAGCACCCACTCCACCCCCAAAACGTCTTCTCAAATGGCAGAATCGCTGTAGTCGAGACGCAAAGCATCAGAACTAGAGAGGGAAATCTGTTGTTTCCAACACTAACTGTGAGCTACTTGTGTCTTTCTGTCTGTTCAATATCAAACTACAGAAGTCTGCGGTTTGACTCTTGGACAACCCCTGAAATCTGGGCTCTTCATTGAGTCATTACTTTGTCAGATATCCTATGAGGTGTTTTTTAATTGGTTCAAATGAATGGAGGCATTGTTATTTGTCTGTTGTTTACAGACAGTTCTTTCGAAAGGATTTTGAAGACCGATACCGATACAAATATTTTTGGGTTTTCTGATAATTATTTTTTTTTTTTTTCAGAAACGCGCAACAAAACATTAATAGATTTCCATAACATAGTTATTTATGAGTTTTAACTAAAATAGTATGATAAAGCATTTTAAAAATAAACGTGTTTCTTTTATTGTCACGACAGAACAGAGGAACATCAAAATATATTAAAGTTCTGATAAATTAAATAATAATTAGTCCCTACATTGCCTTATAAGCTACCTTATAATTACAATGTCAGCTTGCTTATCCCTTTACCTGCACTTTTTAAATTCTTTCCATCAAGCTATGTCTAAATGTTCACTCCATGAACAATGGAGGGACTGTAACTAGAGATATGCTAGTTATAAATACAGTAATCATTACTTTATTCAGGCAGAAAAAGTTCATTGTGGTTTCCAAGCTCATTAATGTTAACGTTAACGGTCTTCCACTGATGATAGTGGTATAAGCTAGCTTTGTGGTTAGCTAGTCTATGATGAGCCATAATTTAGCAATAGATAACATTATACTGCAAATTGTAAAACATACATTTTCAATATAACAAGCCAAGGAGAGATGATTGAAGCGTGTTTCGTCCGTTTTTATTTTATTTTTGAAATATTCATTTATCGGCCATTATAACTGCCGATACCGATATTTTGAAAAATCGCTAATATTGGCCGATAATATCGGTCTAGTTTTTTTTTTTTAATTATTAATATCAAACTGCCTTCATCAATTTTAAATTTCCTTTTAAGATGGGCAAAAAAAGGTTTCAATAGCCTATTCATCCAATATATTATACATTGGTACAGATGTTATGAATATTTGCTTCACCAGTGATTAATTTAGCTAATTAATGGTGCTTTCAAAGTAAAGCATTATTATTATTGCTCAGTCTTGGGCATTTAAACAAATTGAATGGTTAGTGACTTTTTATATCTACTGAGACGTTAGCTGATACTGAGCAGGACAACGACAAAGTTTAGTGCAATTTTACCATTTTATTACAGCAGGAATTAGGAAATACAGGAATAGAGGAAGTACCATTTTAGCTAGCCTTGACTTCTTACCTACTGGCCTTGCATTTGCTTCCTCAAAGCAATGTACGGCATGGGCAGAGAATTGGAAGATAAAGCTGAATAATCTTCAATGGGGTCTATAAAATGTAAACTTTTTTCCCCCCACTATGTAAAAAAATATTGATGGTTTAACTTAAAAAGTAAGTAACCTGGTTGCCTTAAAATTTTAAGTTGATTGAACTGGAAAAAGTGAGTTAATACAATGAAGGAGATTAATTTAACCATCAGAAACTCAAAATTATATGTTATCTGAACTAAATAAATTATTTAAGTTGATTTGACAAAAGAAAAAATGTTGTGATTACTACACTGTAAAAAATATTGTTGGTTTAACTTAAAAAAGTAAGTAACCTGGTTGCCTTAAAATTTTAAGTTGATTGAACTGGAAAAAGTGAGTTAATACAATGAAGGAGATTAATTTAACCATCAGAAACTCAAAATAATAAGTTATCTCAACTAAATAAATTATTATAAAGTTGATTTGACAAAAGAAAATATGTTGCGATAACAAATCTTGAAAATATTTTTTACAGTGCAATTGTTTTCTTTTTCATGCCAAATTATGTCATCAATGTGAATGAAATGTTTGTTTGTGAAAAATCTCAGTATTTCGATTGTGTCTCTTTTGCTTTAATCGTTTAATGACAGCAGCATTTGTTGAGCTACATGAACAAATGTGATGATCATGTTTTCCAGGTGGATCTGAGATGTTTCATAGAGCATCTTGAGCCTCAATGCAAGCCAGGACTTAAAGGGATACTCCAATTTTTTTTTGGAAATAGTTTACCATTTTCGAATCCATTCAGCCGATTTTCTGATATTTAGAAGAATATCAGTAACCAGACAGTTTCTGGTCCCATTGACGTCCATAGTATATATTTTTTTTCCTACTATGGAAGTCAATGGGACCAGAAACTGTCTGGTTACTGATATTCTTCTAAATATCAGAAAATCGGCTGAATGGATTCGAAAATGGTAAAACTAAACCGTTTAACTCTGATAGAGTTGTAAAATGAGCCCAAAAAAAGTGGAGTATCCCTTTAAGTTCACATGGTCAATGTCACAATTTTACTTGCATTTCACAGTGCTGGAAATTGAAGACTTCCTAAAACCCTTTAAAGGGGTCATGAACTGGCTTTTTAAATTTTACAGGGTGTCCGCGGGGTTTTAAAAAGTGATAAATCAAAATTGTCAAATTTAAGGCCATTAAAAGTGTTAAATGTAGTCTGAGAGGTATTTTTTTTTTTTAAATTAGTTTTTTTTTTTTTTTAGACTATCAGGTGTCCTATTTTGTGTTTGCGTTAGTCCGTATAAATATGGGCTTTAGCTTATCTGGGCACAATCAAAGATCTTTCATCTCTGTCTATGTTTGATACTGACGTAATATTCAATGGCTGGACGATATATAGAGGCTATATAACCCTGATATAAGTGATCACCCGGATTTAGACCTACCTATATTGTATTTACATAAAGCGTTCACAGGCAAATTTGCTTTAGCCTATGTAGATCTATATATTGCTTTTATTTTCCTTTTATTGAAATCAGGCAAACATAAATGTCAGGCGACACGATTGCTGGCTGCATGTCAATATCCATGGATCACTGGATCTTTAGTAAGTTGTTAGGAGTGCAACTATATTAAGTCCAACATTTCGTTTAAATTGATCAAATTGTTAGTTTTAGTCACATTTTCGTTTAATAGTTTCCCCTATTAAATCCAGTCACGCAACAGATCTTTTGCCACTCAGTCAGGCTGAGGGGGGTTGTACCGGCGGTAAAAGTGTAAAACTTCGGTCGCAAATGCAATCCACTAAACATAAAAATGGAATGTGTGCTCTAAATCTATTCATTTTTGTATGTTATAAATGTCAAAATCTGTGTTCAAAATCTGAATGTCAAAATTCTGAAGGTAGTAAAGAAGGTATTAAAAAGTAGTAAATTTAACTTAAGGATTACTGTATATACCCTGTTTTATTATATTGTTGTCTAAAGTCAACTTATGACGTTCACTTGGTTTTTACATTCAAAAACATCAACATGAATAAGTAATAGGCTATTTTGTACCCTAGTTTTGAGCCTAATTGTAAAAGGATGCTAAATTAGGAACTGGTTTGAACTAAATCAGGACTTTTTTCTGATGGGTTATTAATGTGAATAAATGTTTTGTCGTCATGGCTGTCGTACTGAATACATTTTAAGAACAGAATCAAACAAGTAACCTTCTTTTTTTTTTTATTATACAGTCCCTCCAGAAAAACGCGATTATGCGATCGCTGAATTCAATGCAAAATCAGCCAAAGTCCGCATATTTATGCGGGGGCCGCATTTTTTCAAATACGCCGCACTTTCGCCGCATAAATTGCCGATTTCTGTGCAAAATATGCGGGGTTTGCATAATTTCATAATTCTCGCATTTTCGTTGCAAAAAAAGTCACATGTATCTTAGCAGAAAGTTGAAAAATGTTGCGTTTGCTTCACACAAGAGCAGCCATTTCCCCCTGTTTCCATGGGAACGTCATGAAGTGACGCAATTACGCGACGCCAGACAGACTCACGGAGGCGATTGACATCTCACAAATCGAACTCGTATAACTGTCTGTCGAACGTTCTACCGTCACATCGTTACTTAATAAACAACATAAGATAAAAGAAGTAGCATCAAACAGAAATTACCCGCACACATGGGGTGTTCGAGGCGCTCATATAACACTGCAGAGAGTTCAACAGGGAGCGCGCAGCTCTTAAAGGGGCCACACCTTATTTACACTCTTACAGTCTGAAATAAAACAAGATGAGAAATTAAATATTCCCAGCACTTTCTATGATGTAGTATGCTTGCTTATCAAAGGAAGTAATAAGAAATGACTCTTACATTAGCCTAGTGCGAATAGGGTGTTGGGGGAATCACTTTTTTTCTCTTTTTCATCAAACTGCAATTTTTGCAAATTCCTGCAATTTCATCGCATAAAATTGCATAAATTTACGGTATGATGCTGGCAACCACAGCTGCCAGTAGTTTACCGTGTAATCCATCAATTTTTGCCCGCAACAATCACAAAAAAACTCCGCGTTTTTCTGGAAGGACTGAATACTATTATGGTAAATGTTATATATAAATCGCAAATTTTTTCACAAATTTTTGGAAATTACCACCACAAAATCAGTCATTTTGATCGCAAAAATCACAAAAAAAAAAATCGTGAAATCCTGGAGGGACTGATTATAATGCATAATCCAATCAGTTTTTCTTTTCATTCCTTTTAGGTGGCACAAACCACAGATGGGATTGATGCAGACTTATGGAAAGATGGCCTGTTCAAATCCAAGGTGACCCGCTATCTGTGCTTCACCAGAGCATTCTCCAAAGAGAACGTGAGTCTTCAGTTCTTTATTAGATCATTTCCTTTAATTATGGTAACATTTTACAAATATTTCTAATTTGCAATCAACTGTTCTTCCCTATTGTGACGTATATCTGAGTGTAACGGATTCTCAAACAAGAGAAACTGTTGGGTGGTGGGACTTTATTTGATTGGATAATTGGATTGTTGTGGTTCGTTATTGGTCGAACTTATGAGAGTGATGGGTTGTCCCGCACTCGCGCCAGTAAACACGTAATTAGAAGAGAAATATGTCATGCCTAACAACACTTTATTTACAATATAGCACAACCAATTTGCTTAAACATACTTTAGTACTGAGACACTTTAGTTTAAAGGCTATTGAACTTTTTAAATATCCAGAGCATGTTCATGATGGAGTGTTTATGTAATGTTAAATCTTGTTAGAGTTGAAATGATCTCTGACTGTAATATGTCACAGAATCTCTTTTTTGTTTTTTTGTTAGACTATTTTTGTTCATCGTGAAAACAAAGCCGCTTCTTCTTCCTTCTGTCCCTGCAGGGTTTAGTCTTAGTCTTCTCAGACAAACCAAAGCGGAAAACGCTTTAAAATGTTTGTGATTTACTTTTTTTTCCTGATTTTAAATTACTTCTGTTTTTTTTGTACTATTTTTTTTTTTTGTACTATTACTATTATTTGTAGGGCTGTCAAACGATTAATCGCGATTAATCGCATCCTAAATAAAAGTTTGTGTTTACATAATATATGTCGGTGAACTGTGTATAATTATTTTGTATATATATATATATATATATACACACACACATGCATGTATATTTAAGAAAAAAATATTATTTATATATAAAATAATTATATTTATATATAATATATATTATATATAAATCTATATACAGTATATACATGAAAAAATATACAAGCATGTGTGTGTATTTATATATATATAAAATAATTATACACTGTGAACCCACACATTTTATGTAAACACAAACTTTTATTTTGGATGCGATTAATCACGATATCCCTAATTATTTGTTTGTTTGTTTGACTTTATTGTCTGTCAAGATTTACTAGACAGAAATTCATCTTTGACACTGGTATCAAGACATAAAACAAATGATTGAGCACTCATATATGAATAAAACAAATTAATATAACATATACATATGATATTATTATGATGATGATGATGCTTATGTGTTAGAAATAAGCATGCAACCAAGCACATGGCTAGAGATGTGGTCTATTGACTTTCTCTTGTATGTTCTTCCTGTATCTCTCCTCAGAGTCATTTAGGAAATGTGCTCGTAGACATGAAGCTCATCGACATCAAGGACACGCTGCCTGTGGGATTCATTCCCATTCAGGAGACCGTGGACACACGTAAGATGTTCCTCTTGTTCATTTACAACTGCTATTTCAGCCAGAGCACAACTGATGCATCTTCAAAACCATATTTTCTAATTGATATGCATATGCATAGCATCCTAGGGTGGATTTGATGTTGAAATATGAGTATTTTGAAGTCTTTTTCACAATGCAAAAATGCGGAATTGCACTTGCGTAACATACTTGCGTTTGCATATTTCAGGCTTAAAGGGATAGGGACCCCAAAATGACAATTCTGTCAGTAATTATTCTCCCTCATGTCATTCAACCCTGTAAGACTTCATCTTCTGAACACAAATTAAAGGGATAGTTGACTTTGAAATTAATGTTTGATATGTTTTATCTTACCTCAAGGGCATCCAAGATGTAGGTGTCTTTGTTTCCGCAGTAGTTTCAATTTTGATATGTTTAGGTCAAACCGTTCATATAATGCAGGTCTATGGGGTCCACCCATGGGTGAACTATCCCTTTAAATCCTAATGTAGTAATTTCGTATACTCCCTGCATGTTTGCACAGACACTCAAGATATGAAACCATTATTGTAGCTTAAATAAACCAGTGACACTCCAGACTAGAGTTAAAGAGATGTTTGTTTGTAGTTGCTTTTAGACATGCGGTAGAAGAGCTGAACCTCCATTGTGGATTTAGTATCTCGTGTTAAATAATTAATCGAGTGTGTGATGATGATCCTCTGACCTCTTTCTGTTGTAATCTCCAGTTCCCTTTCACTTTCTTTAACATGTCCTGTTCCTCTCTCTCTCTCTCTCTCTCTCCAGAGGAGCCGGCGTTCAGGAAGAGGAGGTTATGTATTAAGTTCATCCCGAGAGACTCCACCGAAGCTGCCATCTGTGATATCCGTATCTTAGGACGCTCTAAACAGGCGCCGCCACAGTATACGTTCATAGGGTCAGTTACTCTACACAAGAACTCGTGACCTAGACTGGCTTCCTGATATATTTAAAAGACAGTTCGGAAGTATTCAGTGAGAAAATGAATTATATTCTGCTGGTGGGAAATGTGAAATTGAACAGCATAAGTGTGACCTAACAGCTTTATATTATTATTATTTAGTGAGTTAAGATTTCAGAAAACCTCATGGCATTTTTTTAATGAATTTAAATGTTTTAGTGTAATTTTTATATTTAGTTTAGATAAATATTTCTGTTAGATTTATGTACTTTATTTAATAATAATGATAATATATTAGTCTGTCTGCTCTCTTGGATACAACAGGATACTGCAGTGATGTCACATAACCAAAAATGCATCATAATAACTGTACTTTTACATGATGAAATATTTTTCTTCCACCACGAATGAACTCAACATACAGTATATATTTTAATTTTTAATAATACATGTGTATATAATATATATATATATATATATATATATATATATATATATATATATATTAATATTATACAATTCTGTATTCATTATATGAATATTGTGATATATTAATAATATCTTTTTTTAAACTTTTTTTTTTTTTACTTCTGATAAAAAGTAAAAAAATCTATTATCTAATTAACTTTTAATGGTTAATTTTTTGGTGGAAAAATAATTGTTTTAAAAAACATGCAAGTGTCCCATTATCATTCTACTCTCTGAAAAATATATATAATTATTAGAGCATTATTCAACATCTTTAATAATGTCATAAGGCCGAAACTTATTAAGACACCATTGTTTGTAAGTATTTTTCTTACAATATCTGGAGATCTCTGGCTGTACTTTGAGATCTCCTTTGTTGATATATGTGACCCTGGATCATAAAACCAATCATAAGTCGCACGGGTGTATTTGTGGCAATAGCCAACGATACATAGTATGGGTCAAAATTATAGATTTTTCTTTTATGCCAAAAATCATTAGGATATTAACGAAGATCATGTTCCATGAAGATATTTATTAAATTTCCTACCGTAAATATTTAAAATATTTATTTTTGTGAGTGAATGCATCACAATCGTAAACAGAAATGGACAAATACTGTCCTAACAAACCATACACCGATGGAAAGCTTATATATTCAGCTCTCAGTTGATGTATAAATCTCAATTTTAACAAATTAGTGGTCCAGGGTCACATATTCTTATTAAATACATCTGTGTTTTGTGTTTCTGAGTGTTTAATTTATCCTGAGTAAATGATTTCCGGTTTGGTGAATTGTGTATTTCCTCTTAGAGAGCTGAACAATATGGGGATCTGGTACCGGATGGGAAAGGTGCCACGGACCCAGGACTCTTCACCTGTACAGAACAACTCCTCCACCACCAACACCACCAATAACATCCAGACTGTCACCAACAACTCCACTCCAGCGCCAGTCATTGTCAAGTACGTGTTGGTGAAGTGTGAACCGCGTTCGTAGCGACAGCTGCAGAATAGGAAGAGAGATATGAGACAAACTGAGAGGAGGAAGAGAAACATGGCATGGAAAAACACTTTAATTAGCATTCTTTATATACTGGAATAAACGAGCTTGTGTTTTTTTTAGGAAATTCCACAGTAAGTTATAGTATATCCCATAGTTCCACACTATCTTAAAGGAGTAGTTCAGTTATAAAAAAAACTTTTGCTGATAATTTACTCACCCCCATGTCATCCAAGATGTCCACGTCTTTCTTTCTTCAGTTGAAAAGAAATGAAGATTTTTGATGAAAACATTCAGGATTTTTGTCCTTATAATGGACTTCAATGGGGTCCAAATGGTTCAAGGTCCAAATGAGAGTTTCAGTGCAGCTTCAAAGGGCTTTAAACGATTCCAGACAATGAATAAGGGTCTTATCAAGCGAAACGATCACTCATTTAATAAATAAATAACAAAGTTTAAGTTTTATAAGCTCAAATGCTCGCCTTGCTCTGTTCTGTGATGCGCGTTCGTGACTCTCCTGTTCAAACACGTTCATCAAAATGAACAAATCTTTTTCCGAGTCAATTCATTCATTTTGTTCATTGAATTTACCAAATGACTCGAAAAAAGATTTGTTTGATAAACGAGTCACGAACGCGCATCACAGAACAGAGCAAGGTGACCAATTGAGCTTATAAACTTAAACTTTGTTATTTTTTTTTTTAAATGAGCAATCGTTTTGCTTGATAAGACCCTTATTCATCGTCTGGAATCGTTTAAAGCCCTTTGAACAGTTTGTAGTTTGCACTGAAACTGTCTTTTGGACCTTGAACCGTTTGGACCCCATTGAAGTCCATTATATGGAGAAAAATCTATCAAAAACCTTAATTTCTTTTCGACTGAAGAAAGAAAGACGTGGACATCTTGGATGACATTTGGGTGAGTAAATTATCAGCAAAAGTTTTTTTTCAAAAGCGAACTACTCCTTTAAGGATCTTTGATGAATAGAAAGTTCAAAGATCAGCATTTGTTTGAAATAGAAATGTCTTTACTGTCACTTTTGATCAAGCAGTAATAATCAAATTAAGAACAAACATGCTGTTTTCCATGATATAACTGGACTAATGAAATGTTTTAGAGTGCTTTCACGTGCTATTCTTGTGTATGTTTACGGGCTTGTTTGTGTCTCAGGGTTTTGTTACGCCCCGGAGCTTTTTCTGACCCTAATGGGAAGTGTCTGTTCCAGCTGTTTCCCTCTCATGGTTTCCTCTCTGTCTGTCTGCTCTCTTGATACCGACCTATTATATATAACAGGATACAACTGCAGTGAAGTCACATAACCAAAAATGCATCACAATAAGGGAGTGACCGTCTCTGACTGGTCCCTGAACGCGCATATCGAAATCTTAGAGGTTGAAATGGTCATGAAAAACTCAAACCCTTGACTAAGATACTTAAATAACAACACTCTCGTTCCTGTATTGGATGTTATAAGGGAAAGATTATAATAATGCTATAAATTCAGTCACTTTAACCCCTTTAACATTTTTAAAAGAGTATTATCCTATACTAAACCTAAACTAATCTTGACAAACTATATATCATTTGAAAGCTTAGAATTTCTAGTTGTCATATATGGTAATTGATTTTCAAAATATATTACAGAGGAGCCATTTATCAATTTGCAACAAGAATATTTTCATACTCTAAGGTGTGTTCAGACCTTTATTTTGAAATTGTGATGAGCATGAAAAATCATGACAGAAGGGTAGAAACCTGTTTGTTTTCATGCCAAAAGTTCAAAAGAAAGCCTCCATTCAATTATTTTATAATTATAATAATTATTATTTCATATGGAAATGGAGGCGCCCTTATATGGGCAGTAATGGAGTCTGGTTGTGCCCTAGTGAAAAAGTTTGGTACTGCGCCCAAACAAAATTTTACTGAAAGCTCATTTTTTGAGATATCAACCTAAAATTTGAAACACAACTTGTTCAGATTTTTGGCTTGGATTTTTTTTTTTTTGCAGTTTTAGACTCGCCAGGTTTTGAAAATATATATTTTATATAAAATATGAATAATTAAATTTTTTATATTGTACATTTTAATTCACTTCTACAAAAATCTGCCAAATGTCTTCTTTAAAACGAGACCATTTTTACGTCTATATTCCAAAGCATTCTTGAATTACAACCATTTAAGTTCGAAATGTGCATTTTCATCTATATTCAAAAAAGGGGGGGTGACACTTAAGGGGTTAATTCAAGTCAGTTATCTTTACCACATTACAGTGATTTAACACAACTAAATTCTGTATATCCACCTTTTCCCTATGCCCATCGAGATTTTGCACGAATAATGTGAGTAACTTTCATTAAACTGTAAACAGTCAGTGAAAGGTTCGCTTTACGAATAGGGGTGTAACAATATATCGCAATACAAAAATGCAACAATACGTATCGTGAATAGTCCACCCAAAATAAAAATGACTGTGTGATTTTTCAGAGTAGTGTCAGTACTACATTAAACTGCTATATATAATGTAATGGGGAATATTTGTGGGTCCTGACAATGCCAAATATCTGTTACCAGTAAAAAGTGGCCTACGTTTATTTTAAATAGCCTATATCTAGTCAGTGATGGAGCGCAAGTATATTCATCTAAAATAATTCTAGATTTTCACCATATTATTATTCTGGTGTCACCATTGTCTTTGGGAATAGTCCAAGCCTATTCATTTACACACACAATGTAATATCAAAGTTAGCATTTTAATCAACAGTACATTTTTTTTTATTAGCTTTTACCATATGTAGGTATGTGGACAAAAAATTAAAACTCAACAAATAGACAAATGGATAGCATATGTGGAAAAACCTGGGTACCCCCTTTACAAAAAAAAAAAAGGTACATATGTCAAGTATGAAGAAAGTTACAACATTTTATAGTTCAGTAATCAGCGCCTATTATCGTCTCATTTCTAAGGTGAAAACAATAGAATTTAGTTGCACGAAAACAAGTTGTTGTTTTTTTTTTCACAAAAATTCTAATAACTTTCTTAATGAATTTTCTGTGGAGATGGGTTTCATATAGTTATTTGGATCTATACTTGATTTTAACACACATAAAGACTGATCTTTTATGGTATTTTTCTGACGAGCAGTTGTTGAAAATACAAATAATTGAATGGAAAACAACGATCCAAGAAACATTATATATCCTTAATTTAACAGATTTAACAGTTGTGTAAGAATATAGAGTTAAAAATACTAACGCTGGTGGAGGAAAGAAAGTGGAGGAGACCACACAAATGATGAGTGTAGCCGACACGACGCGCTGCATTTTGACAGCTTTTTTACAGGTAACGTTCAGTGGCGGTAGTCATAAAAAAAGTGGGGGAGTTTAAATGGCCACGAAATTGTGTACAGCACACCACAAACATATGTTCTTCATGTCCACCTGCCTCTGAAAAGTGTCCAAAGTGGGTAAAAATAATTTCTTGACAGTTGAATTCTTCCGTATTGTTTGAAATCGCCTTTCAGGAGGAAAATGCAGCCTGACTAGAGAAAATTGAAAACAAATGTGCAGTCGAAAACCTTAATGATGTGATTGGCTAAAAATAATCAAGGATTCCCACAGCGAGTCAATGAAAACGGCGCATTTTAGGAGACCCGCTCAGAGTGATTCGGGAAAATCCGCCACAGAGATTTGAAACACAATGGCGGCCGCTATTTATGGATATGTCCACATACCTACCATATGTCTTAGAATATCGCAATAATATTGTATCGTGAGTTCAGTATCATAGTATGTATCGAATCGTGACATGAGGGTATTGTTACATCCCTATAAGCATTCTCAAAAACTCACCCTTCACCCATTAAACATTAAAAGGACATTTTATTAGTATAAAAGCATTAAAAAATGACTACAACAGACCATGAATTGATTATTTCTGCAACAATATAAAAATTAGTTTGTGTTAAATATCACTAGTAATATACAGTATGTCTGTATTATGTAACATTAGTTGCCTTAATCAAAAATGTTAAATAACTGAAACACTCAGTGATATTATTTCAAATCGATTTCCATCATTTGACAGATAATAAATATTGTGTTTTCTTGCTTTAGAAACATTGCAGTTAGGGTTGGGTATCGAGAATCGAGTATTGATTGGAACCGAGACTAACTTTTAGTTTTTCCCGGAATCGTCCGCCGAGCGGAAGAAGAAACCGCTGAACAACACCAACGAAGAAGCGTCTACCGGAAGTGTTGGCATAACCGCGCGAGTCAAACATGAGTAGCTTACGTCGGCGATCCAAAGTGTGGGTTCACTTTTATAAAAATAACGAAATCTCGGCAAAATGCAAAATTTGTGACAAAAGGAGTATTTCCTTCAGAAAGGCCGTTGGTTAGCAAGGTTAGCTAAACTTTTTTGACCCTGCCTCTTAAAAGAATCGGAATCGAGAATCGTTAGGAACCGGAATCGAAACAAGGAATCGGAATCGGAATCAGAATCGTTCAAATTCAAACGATACCCAACCCTAATTGCAGTAAACACTGAAAACAAACCTGGAAAGAGGCGCAAGGATTCGGGGAATAAACGAGAGATTCTTAGTGCATCCCAATGATTTATTCATGGGATATATTGTAAATTGAATCACAAATGCGGAGAATATGCTGTTACAGCAGAATACAAAAGAAAAAGAAGGAAAGAATAAAATAATGCAGCGACTGAAAAAAGCTCTTGTCATAGCAAACGCTGACGGATGAGGATTATTTGTAGTGCAACCTTATGAATTGTTTCAGTCTTTTCACCCGAATCAGAAGTGCCTTCCATGATCTAAATCACAGAAGAGGCTTGTTAGGAAAAAAGTGGGTAGATTTGTTTGTTTTGTCATGATTTGGTATTAAGTGTGGAGTTTCCCTTACAGCTGCCAGCAGAACACCTACACACTGAACACATCAAGTCATGTGTGTGTGGTTTAGTCATGTTATGAGTGTTTAATGGTGGGCGTTGAGCGTTCTCCTGTTATTAAGTGGATCTGTAATGCACAGATTTATCTAAACGTGTGCAAGCAGCAGGGATCACGTTACCGTTACACGTCATCCTGAAAAATACAGTTGCTAATGGTTATTGTGTGTGAACACTGATTCCTCTTTCACATCTCTATGTGCTTGAACGGACACACACACTTACATTGTCAAAATACCCGTCTTGGTAAGAATTCATGTTAACACAGTCAGTTATGTCTAAGGCTGCATTTACACTGCAGGTCTTGATGCCCAAATCCGATTTTCTGACTATATCCGATTTTTTTGACGACCTGCTTGCATCATCTTTTAAAAGTGACCCATATCCGATTTTTGCATTTACACTATACACTGCTGAAACTACCAAATGTAGACGTTCTGACTCGGGAAATTAAGTAAAACAGCACAAAATGCAATGGATACAGATGTGAATAAAATTATCCAGTGTTTTTCTTTCCACAATATTTAGAAAAGTCATCAAAACATTGGCACTGTAGCCACGAGCGCTTAAAACGATGCCTCATATCTCGTGAAATGTCTTCAAATACAGATTTTTTTTTTCAACATTGTATTTATTGATTTTAGAAACATTTACATTAAAACAAGCACAGAAAGAAAAATAAAATACAAAAAAAAAAGAAATAATAATAAAAACAACAACGACAACAACTATACTATACAAATGTCAAGACAATGGTACATTAATAACATAATTTGTTATTCCTGGTTACAACGAAAATAAACTATTTGGTTCACCTTCCTTTAAAAATTCAATAAAGGGGTTCCAAACTTCTCCTTTAACAATATATGTGAGTTTCTCCAAAGCCAAACAACCTGACAATTCCTGTAATTCAAATTCGCCTGCACTCTTCGCCCCAAACACTCAAAAGACAAGAAACCTCCGCATTGCTCCACTGTGTGTATCCTTTCTTTCATCGCGCCTGTAATGACTGGCGACTCGCATTACCGGGGAATATCCCATTTGTCTGCTTACATGGCACACGCAAATGCACGATTCATATCCGATTTATTAACACGTATGAATCCGATCTGGGAAGAAAAAAAATATCGGATTTGGGTCACTTGAACCATACAGTGTAAACGAGGCCTAAGTGGGAAAGAAATTGGATGCGTCTCATTTTATTGGATCCGTGCATTCGCTCTTAAAGTGAAAGCAGCCTATAAATATCTGATTATGCAAACCATGACTCAAAATCCATAGTTTTGTGATTTGTTGAACCACCAAACCGCTAAAATACCACTGATTCTTGCGTTCAAAAACAGCTCTATGTTTGCGCAACAGATCGTTTTATTAAAAAGCTGTAGTATTTCTAACTTGTTACATCATTGGGCGTTTTCACTAGAGCCCGACCGATAAAGGATTTTGAAGGCCGATACCGATACAAATATTTTTGGGTTTTAAAATCCGATATATCGGCCGATATTTTTTTTTTATTAAATATTGTTGGATTTCACACACGTGTAAAAGAAAAGCTAACTTTTCTGCGCAAGATACGTTTGATACTTTTTCTCTATGTCACTCCTCGCAAGTATAACTTACATTTTACAATGCAGGGACTGTAACTAGAGATATGCTAGTTATAAATACAGTAATCATTACTTTATTTAGCCAGAAAAAGTTCATTGTGGTTTCCAAGCTCATTAATGTTAACGTTAGCGGTCTTCCACTGATGATAGTGGCTTTAGCTAGCTTTGTGGTTAGCTAGTCTATGATGAGCCATAATTTAGCAATAGATAACAACATTATACTGCAAATTGTAAAACATACATTTTCAATATAACAGGCCAAGGAAAGGCCGTTTTTATGTTATTTTTGAAATATTCATTTATCGGCCATTATAACTGCCGATACCGATATTTTGGAAAATGCCTAATATCGGCCGATAATAACGGTCTGGCTCATTTGTTTTGGAAACTGGTGCGTTTTCTCCCTCAGCTGGTTCGTTTAGACATATATGAACACCGGCAATCACGCTCAGATCCGCACCAAAACAATCTGAGATCGGCTGAACAAGATGGCCAGATTGAAAACGAACCATTTCGGTTGAGGTGCAATACCATAATTCATAACGGGAAATATGTTATATAAAAGCAGCAGTGTCTACATCTACGCCTCTTCATCTGTGTATTTACTTTTCTCAGTGCATTGAAAGAATGATGTCCCAACGAAGCCTTGATTCCCACTCTAACTGCATTAGAAGTGATATATATATCATATTAAATGTCATTAAATATATATAATTTATCAGGAGTTTGTGTGTCACAACAGATATAGATGAACATAAACAGGTGAAGTCTGACCAATAAGAGGACGGATTTACTCACATGTGACTTGCTTAAATTCTGGTTAAAAGTGTTGCCTTGTGAAAGTGAAGAAAATGCAACATTTTGACAAATAAAGCCCCCGTTTCAGAACAAATCAAATGATCTACAGGTCTGAAAACGCCCTTAAAAACAACACTCATGGCGAGATGCGCACAAGACATTTCTCTGAGAGGGGTTTCTAACAGCTTATTTAAAGATTCGCCACTAAAAACATAAAAAAACGAAATAGAAAAAGCACAATTGCTAAAAAAATATCCTTAAAAAGCAAGAATGTAGATCTCCTCATGTGATCTGAGACAGAATTATCACAATTTGCATGACTGTATTGCGGATGCAACCCTCAGTCTTCATCAAGGTTGCCAGTCAGATGAATGCAGGGACATTTAGTATGATTTAAAAAGCAAAAAGATTTTGTTTTTCTACAGCTGATGAGACACAAACAACTCTGATCATTTTGAGGTTGAAAGAAGATATCTTGAATAATAGTCTTCTATTTCTGTTTCTCTCTATAGGCACATATCCATGACCCTGCCGGCATGTTTCAGGAAAAGCACAACCAGACCAGACTTTGAACACCAGAACTCCAACCTCTATGCCATCTCTGGTACCAGAACCACACAGAACACAGCTGACCTAAACTGAACACCCTCACAACATCTCCAATATCCCATCAGTGCAAACTAGAAGAGACGAATGTTCCTAGAAATTCACATGCGTTTACAAATCATTAAATAGAAATAATCAGTAGTGGAGTTTACTCTTTCTAACAAAAACAGTATCGGCTACATGATAGTATATTACAGGTGAAACTCGAAAAATTTGAATATCGCGCAAAAGTTCATTTATTTCAGTAATCCAACTTGAAAGGTGAAACTAATATATTATATAGACTCAGTACATGCAAAGTGAGATATTTCAAGCCTTTATTTGTTAGAATTGATGATCATGTTTCACAGCTTATGAAAACCCTAAATTCAAAATTAGAATATTGTGAGAAGGTTTTCATATCTGTAAGCCATAATCATCAAAATTATAGCAAATAAAGGCTTAAAATCTCTCACTTTGCATGTACTGAGTCTATATAATATATTAGTTTCACCTTTCAAGTTGAAATACTGAAATAAATGAACTTTTGCATGATATTCTAATTTTTCAGTTTCACCTGTATATTATATTAGTCTCCCATGATTCTGAAGACAACTACACTTGCTGCAGTCTATTTAAAAACATATTTAATTTATTTGAATTAAAAAATGTCACTAGTTTCATAACTGGCAAATACATTTGTATTGTTTTGTCGCCACCTACTGGTGTAACAATGTTGATACAATCTTTATTTGAAGCATAAAGTTGCTTTCAAAAGGTGATTTGCTCTATTTTGATTGTTACCGTACACATCAGTGTTTATATCCGAACTATAATCTTTTATCCCAGTACTTCTGTGATCATTGGAATTATTATTACAAAAATAATGATACTGTTTGGTTGATTTTATATTTACATGACTTTAAATGGCTTTAAACTATATTTAAACGTCTAATCGTGCAGCTCTATATTATATTATTAATTTATTCATTTTCACAGCAGTTAAAGTAAATTATGTGGGTTTATTTTGTTAGTATTTATATATATATGTGTGTATATATGTATATATATATATATGTATGTATGTATATATATATATATCAGTATAACATATTAGGCTTACACTGTACGTGACAGAATTTAATCATTAATTGCAATTTATTTGTTTTATAATGATAAAAATGATTTGATTTGGTTAAAAATGATGATTTGGCTACTTTTCATAGCCATTAGAATTTTATTTAGAGTGATTTATTAACATTTTAGTGATTTTTGTGCTGGACACATTCGAGGTAACTCTAGTTAATTCTGATCTCTTGACTTCTCAGCTATGGATGGAGTGCCTTTCATGATCTCGGAGAAGTTTGCGTGTGCCTCCAGTGATGTGAGTCTGCTTTCATGCTTCATCCGCTCTTCAGCAGTCTGTAGATGTGACTAAACAAAATACTTTCAAAGGATAAAATGCCATTTGGCAGTAGAGAATAATGTGTTATAGGTAACTGGTACAAGAGCTTATCCAGACATTGAGGAGAACTGTGTGTCTGTGTTTCAGTTGCAGCAGGTTGATTTAATGGGCATCAGAATCAAGTCACTCGCAGAGATCGAGAAAGAGGTGAGGGCCTGTTGAGTTTCAACCATGACAATATAGGGTCCTTTTCCCCCCATTTAAAGGGATAGTTCACTTTGAAATTAATTTTTGGTACGTTTTAGCTTACCTCAAAGGCATCCAAGATGGACGCGTCTTTGTTTCCACAGTAGTTTCAATGTTGATATTTTTAGGTCAAACCGTTGTTGTCTGTCAGTCATATAATGGAGGTCTATGGTCACCACCTCAAAGAGCATGCACATGATTTAATGACTCGCCTCATTAAATCATGTTTAATTTGGACTTCTCTGTGCATGCTCTTTGAGGTGGTGACCATAGACCTCCATTATATGACTGACAGACAACAACGGTTTGACCTAAAAATATCAACATTGAAACTACTGTGGAAACAAAGACACCTATATCTTGGATGCCCTTGAGTTAAGCTAAAACATACCAAAAATTAATTTCAAAATGAACTATCCCTTTAAATGCAAGAAAATTGCTATATACAGTATATATATATATATATATATATGAAGAGTTCAGATGCAAAAACCTCTAAGTGCCATTTGAAATTTTCTTCTAAAATTATCATTTTTATCAAGCTTGTATATTTAAGTTCAGTAATTTCACTTAAATGGCAATGAAGATTACCTATTAATTGTCATTTAAGTGAAATTACTGACCTTAAATAGACAAGCTTGATAAAAATGGTCTTTCTAGAACAAAATTTCAAATGGCACTTAGAGGCTTTTGCATCTGAACTCTTCATATATACACTGCTCAAAAAAATAAAGGGAACACTTAAACAACACTTAAAAATTAAAAACAAGAAAAAAGTATTTAATAACATTTTATTTGATTCATTCAGATCTATGATGTGTTATTTTAGTGTTCCCTTTATTTTTTTGAGCAGTGTATGTATATATATATATATATATATATATATATATATATATATATACAGTGATGTGAATAAGTTTGGACACCCATGCTAAAGTTGCCCAAAAAGAGGATAGAGTCCCATAGAGTCAGGCAGATTTTTATTTTAAAACTTTATCAGGATGCATATTATCCTGGATCCATGAAATAACTGGCCTTTTAAAAATAAAAATCCGCCCGACTCTATGGGAATTTATTTGTCCTGATTTTAAGGAAGAACATTTATTTATCAATAAGACATTATTCATTCACAAAGAAAATTGGTGTCCTTAAAGGTTGGATTTTTCCTCATTTTTCTAATTAAGGCATTAAGATCAATATCCAAAAGATGATTTTTTTATTCCTCTTTTTAGGCAACTTTAGCATGGGTGTCCAAACTTATTCACATCACTGTATATGAAAAGGCCTCAACACACTATAGTTGTGATTATCAAGAAGTAATTCTATTGTTTACAGAATACTGGTTTGTTGAGTCCCTCATGCATTAAGGTTACAATAAATTGATCAAAACTGACACATTTATAATATTGCAGAACATTTCCAATTTCTGAACTTTCTGTTCATTAAAGAATCCTTCAAAAATATTAAGCGCTTTTCAACATTGAGCAGCATATTAGATATATCATTTGATATAATTAGTTTTGAAATATTGAATTTTAGATGATTAGAGTTGTGTCTGCAGTACCGATGTGCGAGCCACTAGAGGTCAGTGTTGTGTTTAACTCTTTCTGTTTGTGTGTCAGTATGAATACAGTTTCCGGACGGAGCACAGCGCCGCGGCCCGTCTGCCGCCCAGTCCCACCAGAACGTCCCTGGGCTCGGAGGCCTAAGCGGAGGAAAGACGGAGAGGACTTCTGAACACCTGAGCTGAGACTCACACACCTCTCTGAGATTAAAACACAAAACCCATTGGAGAGGATAAAATCAAGAAAAAAACAAAAAAAAAAAAATTAAGAAATGTCATTTCATGTGGTCAAGTTCAGTCTCTTAAGTTGATGCTGCTTTTTCTTAAAGAGATGCTCAGTCTCTACAGCGATCGATCAAAACCACTACAGTGTCGCGAAGGGGCCGGATGGGAAACGCCTGTGCTTTTATTATTGGCTTCTTCCGGCGGCTGGACTGAGAAGCTGTTACTGTCGTGACTTTATGAAGGGTCGGACTTGGACGTACCCGTGAGCCCCAAAGTCTTGGATTTGGAAGAGTATTTTATTTTTTTGTATTTCATTCGCTTGCTCGGTTTTATTTAGATCGCAGCGACTGCATGACTCGTGTGTTTGATCCTCAGATCACTGCACTGTTACAGGATTTCGATATGTTTGTGTTTGTGTGGAAAGAGCGATGAGAGAGTAGGAACACTCCAGCTCTGAGCGAGCCCTTGTACATAGACAGCCGATGAATCAGGAATGTGCCGTTGTAGAATCGCGTGTTACTCGTTTTCCCCTTTCGTCTTACCCCGGTCACCACTGGTCCAGTTTTACTGAGATTTGACTCTTTTTCAGTCTGTAATAGTGTTCGACGGTGCTCAAGCACTTGGATATTGTTTGTGCCGGTCCATTTTGTGGCTTCTGAAGTTTGTGGTGACATTTTGTTTTTTTAAGTGTAATAAACCAGTGAATATTTTTTTTGCTCAAGTTATATTTCACCCCGAGATCTAAAGAAAAAACAATAGAAATTCAATTTTGCATAAGTTGAAAATGTGAAACTCATTTTCCACTCAATTTCATTCCTGAAAAATCATTTTAAGTAGTTTAAATTCTGTAAAACGAGGTAGGCTGACGATTTGACAGTGTTTTTCATATCACATTATTGATTTTGATAATCTCATGCTTCTTTATGCAAAATACAGTTTCTCATTTCTTTCTTTTGATTTTCAGGGTGACCTGAGGAATTCTTGACCGTTTTATGGGAGATTGACCTGAGCAAATTTGTTAGTAAAGCGTTCAGCAGCTCGCACAAAGTCGGCCACTGCTGCTGTGTTTGATACGGTGACGATTATGAGTGAAAGAACAGTGTTATTATTTCTGAAAGCGCAATCTCAGGTGAAAGTGTTGACACCACGTGTCTGCGTCTGGTCAGATGGTTTGACACCTTCACTGTGAGACTTTAATCTAACACTCAGATGGGTTTCTATTTCTCACGTTGTTTAAGCAGCTATATTGTTACATGTTCTAACCACTATTGTGACTTTTATTATGTAAGATTTCAAATCTGAAATTAACCACAAATCTGACCTGACCTTTTTTTTTTTATTGTTTCTTGCTGTGGAAGTCGATAGCTTGAGACCTTCAATCCTGGTTTTCTAGGCGTCTGTCAAGCCTGTTTTTAAATCTGTCTGGAAGCTTGTTTCCGCCCTAGAATGAAAAATAGAAAAGGTAATTGCGACTTTTTATCTCACAATTCTGACTTTTTTTTCTCACAATTGCGAGTTTACTTCTCGCAATTCTGACTTTATTTCTCAGAATTGCGAGATATAAAGTCAGAATTGCATGATATAAAGTCGCAATTTCGAGATATAGTCGTAATTGCGAGATATAAAGTCAGAATTGCGTGACAAAGTCAGAATTGCGTGACATAAAGTCAGAATTACGTGATATAAAGTCGCCATTTCGTGTTATAAAGTCTGAATTGCGAGATATAAAGTAAGAATTGCTAGTTATAAAGTCAGAATTGTGAGATATAAAGTCAGAATTGTGAGATATAAAGTCAGAATTGCGTGATTTAAAGTCAGAATTGCGAGTTATAAAGTCAGAATTGCGAGATATATGAAGTAAGAGTTGCGAGATTTGAACTATTCTGAGGGGGAAAGTTACTATTTTTTTCCCCTTAGAATTGGCCTAAGGGGAAAAAAAGTCGCAATTGCGAGTTTATATGTCACAATTCTGAGAAAATATGTCAGAATTTCGACATATAAACTCGCAATTATGTGTTATAAAGTCAGAATTGCAAGATGTAAACTTGCAATTGTGAGAAAAAAGTCAGAATTGTGAGATAAAAAGTCGCACTTCTGTCTTTTTTCTCAGAATTGCGACTTTATGTCACGCAATTTTGACTTTATGTCACGCAATTCTGACTTTATATCTCACAATTCTGTCTTTATATCTCGCAATTCTGACTTTATATCACAATTCTGTCTTTATATCTCGCAATTCTGACTTTATATCTCACAATTCTGACTTTATATCACAATTCTGACTTTATATCTCGCAATTCTGACTTTATATCTCGCAATTCTGACTTTCATCACACAATTGTGAGATAAAAAGTCGCAATTATTTTTTCTTTTTTTTTTATTCAGTGGCGGAAACAAGCTTCCATAAATCTGTCTGGAAAACTCCCATGTTTATATCTAAATAAAATCAGAACCAAAACTATAGTTTAACAACATCATCATCTGAATTCCACGCTGATTTCTTCAGTCAATTCAGGCATTTGTTTAACAGAAAAATAAGGCCCTATATGAATGCATGCAGCGTTATCTATTTTTTTCAACATTAAAATGAGGATTTAATTAGCTATTTCATAGTACTCTTTGATTTAATTATTTAATGATTTTATATGAAGACTAATTTAAATGTTTAGGAATGTAGCTAGTATGTTGCCCCTGGTTATTTTTTTTTTTATTTTTAATTATTTTTTTTGGGAATAGTTGAGTGTGTTTTGCAAGTTTGGTCATGCAAACAAATACAATAAAAGATGTTGAGTTTCTGCACTGCGTAAATAAACTCCTGTTCACCATTTTATAAACCATATCATCATATCATTATTTTGCTTCTAGATGAACCTGCCGTGTGTGTTTGTCATATGCGTCGTCTTTATTATAAAAATGTGAAAGCTGGTGTTGACTGCTGGTTGAATTTTGTGCTTTATTACTCTATAAAAATACCGTAAACTCTAAATGCATTTCTTATCAACAAAGAAACAGAAAGATTGAAAGCTCTTCGATTAGTGAGTACTGCAATGAGTTTGACTGCATGTGATGCTTACTTTTAGATATTTGTGCACAGTGGCACATCTTACCCCCATGTGTGCAGATAATGCTTGTTTACTGGAACGTTGCCTCTGTTTTGGGTTCACAAACGCTCCGAGCTTCCTGTGGCCATTTGACAAGTCACTTTATGTAGATCCAAAACCACAGGGAAACTTTCAAGACTTCAAGCATAAAAACGCTGCAGGTTTCGGGGGAATGTGCTGCTGTTGGTGCGGCTTTTTAACGAGCTTTTAAGAGAATGAAGAGCCGAACAAGAAACGGCAAAGCACGTTTATAGACAGTGATTGAGCATTTAAGAAACCACACAAAGGTTATTTCATTTTCTCTCTTAATCGTGACATCTTGGTTCTGGTAAATCCTTCACTTTTACTGTAGTTCAGTCAGTGTGCATGCATCTCTTTTGCAGAAGTATTTACTGCTTAATTTCTTCCGTTTTAATGAGGTTGTGGTCTTGATTTCAGAAACGGCTCGGCTTGTTTGTTTTTGGGTTTCTACCACTTGACAATATCACGTACTGTGTCCTACAAAGATCTGATTAACATTCTAGTAGAAACCATGGCCAGGACTTCACTCTTAGAAGAAATGGTTCTATTTAGAACCAGAAATGGTTCCATCCCCCGCTTCATATATGGAACTCCAAAATGGTTCTATATAGAACCATTTTTTTTGGTAAAAGATTCTATTGGCCAAGTATGGAACCCCAGGGTTCTATATAGAACCCTTTTTTTAACAGTGAATAGAACCTTTTAGGGGTTCCAAATACGTAGCGCTGATAGAACCTTTTAAGGTTCTATATAGAACCTTTTCTTCTAAGAGTGTAGACTCTTGAGAGCTGGATTCAGATCCAGGTCAGTCTGAAAAGCAACTGAAATGAAGTTTATGCCAAATTTGTTGCAGCATTCATTTTAGAAACTTCATTCAGAGCCATGGGATTCTGGAAGATTCTCCAACAACCAGTGGTTCAGGTCATTTATCACTTGCACAGAAATTGAACACCATCTTGAAAGACACTTTTAGGTGAGATCCAGGTAAATGACCGCCACAGCAAGGCATAAAGCACAAGCATGTGAATAAAATGTCTGAGCTTTAGTGGGGGTAAGATTATCAGTGAAAAATTACTTGAACTTGGGACTGTTAAAATATTTTTATGGAATATAATGCACAAGGCTTAAAGGGAGAGACTTTTGTTCATCTTCGGAACACAAATGAAGGTCTTTTCGATAAAAATCTGAGAGCTTTCTGTCCCTCCACAGTTGCGTAACTGTCACTGGAGGACAGAATGCTCAGAGTTCATCAAAAATATCTTCATCTGTTAACTAATGTATTGCCTCTGAACACTTCTGATGTCTAGTTCTGCCGTCATGGAAAGAAAGTTGGGCTTCCTACCAGACGTTTACAGCGCACCTCAAAGACCTCCCAGTCGAAATCAGCCTCTGAAGCTTGTGTCATTTCTACTTTGATAGTCTTTTGAAGGTTGTTTTTCCATTAGCTTCAGAGGAACCTTTTCCACAGGACAATAAAACAAGTTCATAATGAAGCCAAACCATGAAAAAAGTCATTAAAGCAAAACCTCCCAGCAAAGAGATCTGATCAAATGTTATCTGACCTTTATTGGACTTTATAACTTCCAGAGAGACAAAAATGACAAAAAAATTTTTTTTTTTTAAAGGTTACATTGATTTCAAAGATACGTTTATGACCGGTTTCACAGACAAGGTTTAAGCTAGTCCCAGACTAAAATGTATGTTTGAGCTGTTTTAACAACACAACTTGCACTGATATATCTTAAAATATGTCAGTGCCATTGTTTTATATAAAGATTCACACCGGTAATGTTTTTGTCCTATGGTACAATTATAAAAGCTATACTTAAACGTCCTTATTGAACTAAAGCGTAATCCTGGCTTAATCTAAACCCTGTAAAACCAGGTCAATAGTAATATGTATAATAATACAATAACAATAATAATACTACTTGCCTAAAAATAATGATGAAAGTTAGACTTTTAAAATAGTAAATAGTAAAAAAAACCGAGGTAAAAAAAAATGGTTAAGCTTCTACACATTTCCTAAAGTGTGTGAAACAGTACACATTTAAGAGCAATCCCAGGACGTTAGTTTTTGGTTCCCAGTACGTTCCTTGAACTTTCTCTTAAGGTTAGGGGAACGTTCCCGGAACGTTCTCCTTACGTTATAAAAATGGAACCTAAAATAACCTACATGGAACGTTCCTATAGCGTTTTTGTTTGGTTCCCAAAATAAATAACCTCATGGGACCATTCTGAGAACGTTCCCCTTCTGCGTTTGCTGGGATATTGCATTCATTGAGCAAGTGCCGTCAATCATCGTTTTAATCTAATTTTGTATTTGTGCGTATAGGTCTGTCAAAGTGCATCTGCATGTGGATTAGCATAAAAACACACTCTTAGAAGAAATGGTTCTATTTAGAACCAGAAATGGTTCCATCCCCGCTTCATATATGGAACACCAAAATGGTTCGATATAGAACCTTTTTTTTTTTTTTTGTAAAAGGTTCTATTGGCAAAGTATGGAACCCCAGGGTATATAGAACCCAGAGGAACCCTTTTTTAAGAGTATATAGAACCTTTTAGGGGTTCCAAATATGTAGCGCTGATAGAACCTTTTAAGGTTCTATATAGAGTGCATATTTAATATTTAATTTTTCCTAGGCTGGGGATCACTTTTGGTCCCTACTGTGTGTAGATTTCATTTTAATTCTCCTTCTGTTTTGCATCATTTTGACACATGTCGAACACAAATTTGTTGTCGCCGTAGAAGGTTTCGTCTGAATTAGCCGCGGATCCTGTTGCCTTACGGAACCTATTAAATACGACCACAATAAACGGTTTAACAGCTCGGTTTGCTTTCCCCGCTTGTTAAATGCATTTACATGCGATATTTTCCATTTGGAAGAAAACCTGCGTCACATAAATGGAGATTACATGAATTAACTTTTAATATTGTAAAAGTCATTTGATCAGCGCTTTGATGAGACATGCTTCTCTTTCAGGAGGGATTTAATGAAGCTCATGGGAGGTTTTCCTAAATTAACATCTATACTAAACATCCACAACTTAATACTCAGTGTCCACCAGTTTCTGTCGGCAGAAGTTGCTGTAATCTGCCCGTCAAAAAGGTCTTGATTCTTGTTTGATTTGATATTTGTTTGCACCTCCATGTTTTTAGTTGTGACTTTTGCACAGGCAAGCGCTAACATTTTCTTCAGAAATCGATTGCATTTGCAATGCATGTAGTAATGCTCTGGTTGATTTACCCCGTTTCGCTTCATTGACAAGTTTGAGCTGTTTTAACTAAAATCAACTTATTATTATTATTATTATTTATCATTATTAACTGTAATATCTTAAAATGTAGCCTATCATTGTTTTGTCTCAAGATGAAGACCAGTTACAGTAGCGGGACATTTATAAAAGCTTCTTAAATATAGGCCTACTAATTGAACTAAGTCCTATAGTCTGGCTTAGCCTATTCTACAACGCATTCTCACCCCAAGGCGTCACCTTTGACCATGCTTCAATATTTGACGTTTTAGGCGGCCTTTAGCGTCACTTACATGACGCGATCCTACGGCGTCATCTAACTGACGCTAAAGGAAAGCGTCTGTTAGAGGACGCGGTTAGGTTTAGGTGTGGGGTGGGGGTAGGGTACACGCGATCCTAGGGCGTCATCTAACTGACGCTAAAGGGCGCCTAAAGCGTCAGATATTGAAGCATGTCCAAATGCTTCCCAAGGCGTCAGTTAGGTGACGCCTTGGGAGTGAGAATGGGCTGTATTCTAAACTCTGTTTGTGAAACCAGGCGCTGGAGTTTGAACGTGGTACAGATTTTTTTCCTGCATAAATTAGTTAATAAATCACACTAAATGCGTCTCTATAGCACGCAGTGTGTTTATCGTGCAATTTATAGCCTGAAAAAAAATAAAATTTTTTTTAACTCATTTTCGCGTATAAACTGCACGATAAAACACAATGCGTGCTATAGACGCATTTACGTGAGAACATTACTTGTGTGATACCAAAGTGTGTGGCCAGGTTGATAAATGGTGCTATTGAGTTTAATAAACGGCTATTGTGAAGAGGATTTGCTCACAATTACTAACTTCATTCTTATCAGTGTCGCTGATATCAAATGGCACTATTTGTTTTATGGCACTATTTTCTTCCCTCCAGTTATTCAGCCCTGGTTTAAATGACTTGAATAAGAAAAAAAATGATCCCAAGAGTTTTTTTTATTATTATTATTCTTTGTAAAATACAATGTTTGTAATTCGATATTTTCATTGTGTAGTGAGTGATAGAGACAGAAGGCAGAGGTTGTGATCAGGAAGATTAACACTAGAGAGCGCAAGAACACAATATGAACACAAGCGTTCAGCGTTATTAATGACATATAGCCTGTTATAGCCTATACTTTTAGAAACTATGAGTCTAGTAATAATAACATGACTATGAATTATTTCCTTTGCAAGTTGTAGTTTCATGTTTATATTAAATTGGTTTAAAAACATATGTTTGTGTGATTGTAATTAGCTTATAATTGCTGGGGTTTTAGAGTTAAAATACTTGAAAATGTTTTAAGGATAACATGGCAAAGGATTAGAAATGACATGATTAGAGTTTGTTGGGTTTTGTGCCTGTTTAACCCTGTGTTTATATGGCTTGAAATCCATTCATAGAAGTTCAAAGAAAAGGGTGGGTGATTTCAGTTGGCTATAATGTATAACATATATAAAAAGTAGGCTATAGCTAGGCCTAAGTATGTGCGTTTTTGTTTTTAAAGTAGATCAATATTCATAAAACAAAGATAGCCTACACAAGTAGGCCTAAAGTACCGGATGCGCGATATTAAAACTGACCGAATTCTTTTTAGAACGTGTAGAAATTCTAGAGGGAAAAATCTCCCGCTTGAAAGTCGCTGAATAATTCGAATTCTAAGAGGAAGAAGAAAACCTCTCCCTGATGTTTGTTCACAATATTTGTTCCCACTCGCGCCTATGTTCTACAGACACCAAAAGGCCTGAATTAGTGTTACATATAAGCTAGGCTATTGCTAATTATTAATAGGTTAAAATAGTGATAGCTGAATAAAAATAATGCAGTGTGTTTGTTTGCCCTTTAATTAGGCTAATGCTATTTGCATGAAAATTAATATTATTAATACAAAATAGCATGTCGCGAAAAAATAATCATCTTTATTTGTTAGTTTATGTTTTACTAATCTTTATTTTATATAAAATGCAACATAAAATAAGATAACCTAAACACACACATACGATACGTCAGGTGTGTTTAGGCTATATTTTGGTGTGAGGCATTTACCAAATAAATCCCTCTTCTGATCCATCCATCATTTTTACTGGGAAAGATAAAAACTGTAAAAAGATGAGAAAGTCGTATTTATTTCACGGAGAGAGCGTAAATCAGCCTGTCATAATTAGAAGAGAGATGAATACTAATGAGGAAAGTAATAAAGATACAAACTCCCCCTTTCTTTTCCTCTCCTCGCAGGTTTATTGCCCTGAGATGTCTGTCTGTGAAATGAATTTGCGCAGATCGGAAACACAAAAGATTCTCCTTATGAATTTTGCATGGATATTATGCGGAGAGAGATTAAATCAGCTTTTATCTGGGTCTTTATTAATCATGCAGATAATGTCATGAAGATGAAAGCAGCTGCGCGAGGAATCAAATGATTCGGATTCTGAATATATCGGCTCGATTTCACGCCTGTGTTGAATGTGTTTTGAGTGAGAAATTGTTTATGACAAAAGCAATTAAATAATATGTAACGAGTTAAAGTTACCTATATTCTATAAACAATTAGAGTTATTTTTAATTATAGCCTAGTCATATTTTATATAGAAAGCCATTTCCGTCATTTATTTATGAACGCGAAATAAAATGGAAATAAAACGTTAATGGCTTTGGGACTTAATTTACGCCCCAATTACATGCTGTTTGTTTTATATCAGCTGTATAAAATATGAAGACGAAAACTTAAAATAGTTTTAATACTAAAAAGGCTATCATTTAAAAAAAATGCTGGGTTGTTCAACCCATGTTTGGGTCAAATATGGCCAAACTCAACCGTTGCTATAGCCTATATACATTTTAAATTAAATTAAAAACCGGGTTAACCTTTTAAACTAACCTAAGTTTCATTTAATTGGTTAAAAATGTAACCGAACGGTTGGGTTTGTCCATATTTGACTCAAACATGAGTTGAAACAACCCAACATTTTTTTCATACAGGCTATGTAACTTTTTCGCTTATAAAAAGCACTTTAGTAACGACTCAATGGTTGTATGTAGTAACGGTACAATAATTAATTATAACAGCCAAAAACCATCACCATAAATTATTACAAAGCTTTTTATTTTTTGCTGTCATCGTTGTTGAAATCATCACATTGAACTCTGAATGTTTTGTGGTCGCAAACTGTAACACCTGAAAATATGACGTTGTTTCCTTGACCTCTAAAAATACTTTAATTGGCATGTGAACCTGTTCGTATATATATATATATATATATATATATATATATATATTATTGTAGATTCTATAGGTTTGTTTTTACAGTGTTGGGGATATTCAATTATATTTTTGACTTGAATAATTCAGATGTTCATGTGCAATCTAATTTTTATTTATAAAGACATGCTAATTATGTATTCAATCTATTTGTAATTGCCCTCAGCAGCATATGATTGTGTGTGTGCGTGTGTGTGTGTGTGTGTTGTAGGCGGTTCCGCAGTGACCCAACAGCACCAATAGCATCACACGGAGTTGAGGAGAATGACGCGCGCGGACTCCTCAAGAGGAGCAGGGCTCGTGAACGCGATCAGTGTGAGAAGATCTCGCGCCGGTCCCGGTCATAGCTCACGCGCGCGCGGCCCCTGGATTACCGAGGATCGACGGTTTCATTCTGTTTCTCGCCGAACAACCGAAGAAACAGGCGTCGCCTACTCTACACGTATAAAAAAAGAAAAGGCAGTTTACTTTTAGTTTCTATCTCGTCACGGTCCGTGTGCAGCAGAAGTCTGGATCTGCTTCTTCACTTCTTCTGGACTTCGCAACAGGTCCGAGATCAGCTGAGTCGAGATGCTGGACGGAATCAAGATTGAAGATCAGTTCAGGACTGGAGCCGAGTCTCTGGCACTGATGCTCGGTGAGTTTCTCACAGAAACGACTAACAACACTTTACTTTACATCGAAGTGTCACAGTTGTTCCAGAGAGACGTCTGAACTAAAATAAATATATTGGTGATACTTTACATTAAGGTCTCATTCTTGGTTAGCATTATGAACTATTTTAGCACACTGATATTTGTTAACTTTTTTAGGCTAATTGTTCATGTTAGTTCATTAACTGGCATGTTATGTAGCCTAATGTTGACAAACACAACTTTGGATATAAAAATGTTGTAAAAATGAAAAAAATATCATGACACTCTAAAAATGCTGTGTTGTTTCAACTGTCAAACATTGAAAAATCCAACCGTTGGTTTAAATTTTTAAATTGCATTTTTTTTAACCCAACCGTTGGTTTAAATTTTTAAATTGTATTTTTCAACCCAACCTTTGGTTTAATTTTTTTAATTGTATATTTTCAACCCAACCGTTAGTTTAATTTCAATAATTACATTTTTTAATTACAACGGTCGGGTTTGTGCATATTTGACCGTTGAAACAATATTTTTTAGACTAGAGTAAAATTAATAAATGCTGTACAAATATTGTTTATTGTTAATGTTAACTAGGATATATTAAGAAATGAAGCCAAATTTTAAAGTGTTACCAAAACATTAAATATGACATCAATTAGGCAACATTTGTGTGCACATTTTCTCGTTTTTACAGCGCTTTAAAAACGATAGACATAGCTACCTATATGTTTGCATAATTAACTAGTGACAACGACGAGCTGTAATAAAAAGGAGCTTCTCAAAATAATTAAATATTACATGTTCGTCATAGAAGTATAGGCTACTATATTGCAAATGGCTACTAATGTAAAATGCATTTAATCAGCTTGTTTTTGATATTGCCCCTAAAACAACTGCTTGTATATCAACTGGAGACATGGATCATGGTCATGATCATTTTTGTAAACAAAAAACAAACAGTTGTATTAAATGATAGTGCAGAAAATATAGGCTAATACAAATGTTTAGGTTAATGTTGCAACGACAGTCAGTCAGAATTACCAGTTTAAGTGTTTTGTCAGATAGGCTAACATCGAAATTAACTGGTTCTATTTTTTTTACATTCTGTAAACATCGGCCAATTTGGCATAGGCCTAAAATATTTTAATATGTTTATTTATTGATTTTTTGAATAGTTTACAATTCCGTAGCCCGGCTATTAAATGAAATTTCTGATTAGCCTACATTAGTTTACCCCAACTAAAGTTGGCCTACTTTTTAACGATTTCGAACGGCACTATTTAGGCTCGAGATGTTATTATGGAAACAATATTTTTTAGTGTAGGATACTTCAGAACGCAAGTTCCTAATGTGGCATTTGTGAGTGTGTGTGATGTATATTGCTGTTGCGTTGCAGGTTCAGATTGCGCGCATCCGAGTGTGTGTGAAGGATGTCACAGACCCATCTCTGACCGCTTCCTCCTGCGCGTGAACGACTGCTCGTGGCACGAGGAGTGTGTGCAGTGCTCGGTGTGTCAGCAGCCTCTCACCATGAGCTGCTACTCCAGAGACCAGAAACTCTACTGCAAACACGACTACCAACAGTAAGAGCTCGTTCATTCATCCCACGGCATGTAGAGCTGGTGTCTAGTTCTGGCGCGCGATGTTTTGGAGCGTCGCGATATCAGTTCGCGCGCGCCCGCGTGTGTGTTTACATTAAAGGAAATATTTAGAAGCGATTATTTTTTTTAATCAAACATTGTCTTTCACGTGGTTTTTAAGGATAGGCTCTATCGTAAATGATTTATATTTCGATATTATCGATATTATCAATTTAATTGTTTTTAGCAAATAACGACAACGGCATATGCCTAGGCCTAATTGTTATTATTAGGGCCTATTATATCTGTGCGATATTGTAAAAGCAAATAGGCTAGAAAATAGATGCATATAGGCTAATTTGAACGTTAAAACACTTTAAAGAAATAAATTGAACTAAACGTGAAAATTTGGCCACGATAATTATAATAGCCTACAAAGAACTCGAATATTCTGGGTAATATGTATAATAATCTTGTTTTTATTGCCGTTGATGTGTCCACTCATAAATCACAGAGCTTGTCGTACCTACAGTGAATTCTGTTTATACTAGTCTGCTCTTCATGATTGTCAAGAGTTTTTTTTTTCTTTTGTCCAATTACTCTTTAAACAACTTTTCTTCAATCATCGCGATATTGTCGCGTTCAATCTGACGTCACGCGTCTCGTTCAGTTTTTACAGCAGTTTTTTTTTTGAAATATTTCTGTCTTCATTGTTTTATTAAATGTGGTTTAATAGTTAAAGTTTTTAACATTGAGGCCTATTTATTATTGGTTTTGAATTATATAAGCGTCTGATGGTTTTTAATAGCCTATACGTTTAGTGTCTTTTAAATTCTTTTTAATAGTGTCAAATACATGATAGATAGATTCACTGTAGACAAAGTTTGTAACACAATTGGAGAATTATATGTATTTATGTCTTTCTCTTATTAGGCTAAATTACACACTTTGAATTTTATAGCACAAACTTTATATTTACGCTGCAGTCAACAAACTATGTAGTGTGAATTGACTTTAATTGCATGTTATTTGTCTCTTTCAAAGTAGTATTTATAAAGCAGTGATGAGGTACTTAGTGCTCTTAATTCACACCCGGCCCGGCACTGCTTTTTATGGCTCTCTTTTAAGAGAGATTAACAAGCAAAGCCACAGAACACACTCACACACCTCCATGTTTAACTCGCTCTAATTGACAGACACGCTTGTAATGAGTCGAACAGTAAATCTCAAATAAAGAGATGTCTCTGGATTAACTCATCCAGTCTGCTGTGAATAATAATAAATCACATTATGTTGTCGCGTTAAGTGATAAAACATTAGTATTAGCTCTCTTCGTGGTTGTCAAATGTTAGCTGGACGTTCATATTGTTCATATTCCTCTTTTTGAGGGTATAGACAGTGATGTAATGATTTTCAAATGAGGAAACATCACTACACGTATGCATGGTGGTGTGTTGTAAAAGTCGGAGGGTACATTTTCTAGTTATGTAATTGGGAGAGATTGTGGATTTTCTGCTATTTCTGGTTGAATTTGTGTATCTCGTCAAGCATTTAAATGTGATCGCAGGAATGTGTGGTTTCGTGTTGATTTCACACTTGGCTCACGACATGATAAGACATGCTCAAACTTATCATTTAAAAGCATATTTTGTGTTTATAAGATACCGATTCTGATGTACTGCTTATTCTATTGAAGCTTCTTTTCAGGAAAGCATGCAAATCCAGTATATTTAAGGACAATATGCTCTTTTAGCCCCAAAATGTATTATAATTTCTGTACTTTTGATTCGTTTGTGGGTTTTTGGCATGTTGCTATTGTACTGCATACATATAAATGTTGAAATATTGGTGTGTATACAAATATATAGCCTATATATTGTGTGTGTGTGTGTTTATCCTGTGGCTATCTAAAATATCCTGATTGATAAAAATATAATATAATGTAGAATATGTATAACATAATCTTAGGGCTGTCAAACGATTAGTCGCGATTAATCGGATCCAAAATGAAAGTTTGTGTTTACATAATATATGTGGTATATATAATATATAAATATACACACATGCATGTATATTTAAGAAAAAATATTATTTATAATATATTATATATATATATATATATATATATATATATATATATATATATATATATATATATATATATATATATTATTTATATATAAAATATTTATATATAATATAAATTATATATAAATCTATACAGTATATACATGAAAATATTTCTTAAACATATACAAGCATGTGTGTGTGTGTGTATATATATATATATATATATATATATATATATATATATATATATATATATATATATATATAAAAAGAAAATAATTATACACACATATTATAGAAACACAAACTTTTATTTTGGATGCGATTAATTGCGATTAATCGTTGCCCAGCCCTAATATATATATATATATATATATATATATATATATATATATATATATATATATATATATATATATTGGACAATATGGTGATACAGTAGTATGCTTCATTTCAATTTATTATAATTTCTATACATTTGGTTTCTTTGTGAGTTTGTTGCATGTTTTCTGTAAAACGTTTTATTGATATTGAGATTGCGCTATTCTGCTTGCACAATTTGGTTTTTACTAGAAATGCTCAAAAGAGCAAGTTGTCCATAAAGTCTGACATGGCAGAACCCCAAACCCAAAGAGGCCATAAACCGTGTTATAGACGTCTGTATACGAGAGAGAAAATATCTGCCACTTTACAGCCACTGCTGGACCTTTAGGAAACATAGACACAAACACAAGGTTTTATTTCACAACCTCTTTAATGGCTTTGACTTCATGCTCCGTGTTTTGGGTCGGGTCTGAGAGACAGAGAGCAGGAATTCCTGAGATCCTGAACCCTGATCTTCATAATGCAACTCTCTCCTCTTTCTATGTTTGGATTCTGATGCGCAGAGAAATATCTCGATTACTGAAACAACAAACATGCTGATTAGCCCTTCAGAAATGATGTGGGAATGAGACGTTAGCCTGTTCCGTCATTGGCCCCTAAAACTATTCGTTCACTTGAGTCACAATTTAAAAACTTAAGTATCAAATTCATGTTGCACCAGCATTTAACTTTAATAAGCTGCGTGGCAGTGTTTTATTTTAAGTGGATAGATGTAGGGTTCAGGAACCTGTTGACATTTAGTTTTTTATTGTGATGATGACGTTCTTTAATCGTGTCTTAAAGGAGTAGTTCACTTTTAAAAAAAAACTTTTGCTGAAAATTTACTCACCTCCATGTCATCCAAGATGTCCATGTCTTTCTTTCTTCAGTCAAAAAGAAATTAAGGTTTTTGATGAAAACATTCCTGGATTTTTCTCCATATAATGGACTTCAATGGGAACCAAACAGTTCAAGGTCCAAAAGACAGTTTCAGTGCAAACTGCAAACTGTTCAAAGGGCTTTAAACGACACCGAACAGAGCAAGGCGAGCATTTGAGCTTATAAAACTTAAACTTTGTTATTCATTTATTAAACGAGTGATCGTTTCGCTTGATAAGACCCTTATTCATCGTCTGGAATCGTTTAAAGCCCTTTGAACAGTTTGCAGTTTGCACTGAAACTCTCATTTGGACCTTGAACCGTTTGGTCCCCATTGAAGTCCATTATATGGAGAAAAATCCTGGAATGTTTTCATCAAAAACCTTCATTTCTTTTCGACTGAAGAAAGAAAGACATGGACATCTTGGATGACATGGGGGTGAGTAAATTATCAATAAAACTACTCTTTTAACTGTCCAGAGGGTTGGATTACAGTGTTTAAAACATGACATAATTTGTAGAAATATTAATGCACGCAATTAAAATGATGTGGTACAGGATATTTTATATGTTCAAAATCTTGACAAATATTGACATGATCCCAGCTTTAAATTTTGGAGAAAACACAATGCTATTTTGCACATTCAATTCAGAAGGTGTAAAAAATAATATAGACAATTGTCATAATGTGTTAATGAAACAATATACACCAGATAAATACTGTATTTTAATATGATCTGTTTTATCTTTGATTATACAAACGGTTGTAGAAGCATTTTATGGATTTAGTAAATGTATATATGACTTGATGCAGGGTAATTAGGATCAATATGAATAAAATAATCTCATGTTTTTAGGATTGTGCTTTTCTATCACATATGCCTTATTCTTTATCGAGGATCAGGTCATTTGGGGAGCATTAAACCTGTTGAGGAACAATAACTAAACAAAGCCTGATTCTGCAGTTTAACGGGGTAATAGATGTGTCTGACTCTGAGCTCAGGGTGTGTTTGCTCCTCTGGCTCATCGCGTGTGTGTGAGATCGTTCACTCTGCACACTGTGGCCTCCTTTGAGAGAGAGTGTGAAATACACACACACACACACAGTTGGGTTTCCATGTTTCATGAGGACTTTCCATGATAGACTCTTAGAAGAAATGGTTCTATTTAGAACCAAAAATGGTTCCATCCCCCGCTTCATATATGGAACTCCAAAATGGTTCTATATAGAACCATTTTTTTTGGTAAAAGTTTCTATTGGCCAAGTATGGAACCCCAGTGTTCTATATAGAACCCAGAAGAACCCTTTTTTAAGAGTGTATAGAACCTTTTAGGGGTTCCAAATATGTAGCACTGATAGAACCTTTTAAGGTTCTATATAGAACCTTTTCTTCTAAGAGTGTAGACAATAATGATTTCTATACTGTACAGACTGTATATTCTGTCCTAACCCTATACTGAACAGTTCCTGTATTTTACATTTTCAAAAAACATCACTTAGATTTATATGATGTTAAGACACACACACACACACACACACACACACACACACACACACACACACACACACACACTTCTTTCTTTCTTTCTTTCTTTCTTTCTTTCTTTCTTTCTTTCTTTCTTTCTTTCTTTCTTTCTTTCTTGTTAGGTTGACAGTATTTTTTACATTTACGTACAAATTCCTCGATTTATTAATTTATACATGAATTGTCTTCATAGGTTGAATGTGAGTCTTTGATTATTGCTGTTAGATTTGTATTTTTCATATGGCTCTATAACATTGTGATTTCCATATTTTCGCAGTATGTTGGCTGATGTTTGTGGTCTGTCAGTGCTAGTGCCGGTCGTAGACTGATGTGCATTTAGAGCCAGATTTCATCCCTTGTTTTCTATTGTAAATGATTTGTGGGTATTAACAGTGGCTGTATGATTCTGTACTGTGGATTATTTGTTGTTGTGGAAGTGTTTGCAGGAATCTCTCTAGAGTTCCTCTGAACTGGTGTGTGTGTGTGTGTGTGTGTGTGGTTTTCTGGTCTGGAATGCCTGTTGAAATGTCACCTCTCGGCTCTTCTGTCACCCCGCTGTGAGGAGAGGTTGTCACGGCTCTGTTAAGTGCTGTGTGTACCTGCAGGCCTGCTCTCGCACCCCCGTCCCACATTCTGCCCGCGGGGCGCAGCGTTCTCCTTCACGGAGGACAGAAACACTCTCAGGAACACGTGAGAGTCCACAGACATGCAGAAACACACGCCATCCTCTCACACCGGCACATTCCCCATGATGCCGCAGTGCACAGAGACCTATAGCATTTGCAACCCATTTTTACCACTTCCATGAGATCTCTTTAATATATATATATGAAGAGTTCAGATGCAAAAGCCTCTATTTGCCATTTGAAATTTTCTTCTAGAATGATCATTTTTATCAAGCTTGTTTATTTAAGTTCAGTAATTTCACTTAAATGGCAATGATAATTACCTATTAATTGTTATTTAAGTGAAATTACTGAACTTAAATATACAAGTTTGATAAAAAATCATCATTAAAGAAGAAAATTTCAAATGGCATTTAGAAGCTTTTGCATCTGAACTCTTCATACACACACACACACACACACACACACATATACAGTGCTGGATAGATTACCTGCAAATTGTTGTCCGTTATTGATTACAAATTACAAAGTAACTTAGTCTAGATAACTAAGTTCAGTCAATGTATTCAGACTACTTTTACATTACTTTTATATAATAAAACAACAGTGGATTGATGAAAAGATAATAATTAATTACATTATAAAAATGTAAAAAAAATAATAATAATAATTACCAAGCATCAATAAATTATGAATAATTTATTACCATTTTGTGAATAATATATAATCATTTAATCCATAAAGTTACTATAATCTGATCATTATAAAATGTAATGTAATCTAATTACAGGTACTTATTTTTTTTGGAATCTAATAATCCAGATTTCCACCTATATTTATGCAATTAAAATATATACAAATTAACATAAATATAATAAATTGATATAAATGAATGTATACATGTGTGTAGATACTGAATATATTTGTGTGTATATATATATTTTTAATAATTAGCGGACTATTATAAAATAAGTCAATTATTAATTACCTAACTTTTAAATATTTAAGTAGAATCAAACATTTCTGATCAAATTCTCCCAGGAACAAATAGTCCGAGCTGCTATCCACGTTCATTTGATGTTTTATGTGTCTTTTGTATCTTTTTTTTTTTTTTTTTTACTATTCTAAAGGAATTTAGTGAGAAACATTTTTGACAAAGTTGACATATCAGAGGACTCCAGTTTGACTGGAGCGTCGTTTGAGCGATACCTTTTTCCTCGCAGGCCCCCGCTTCCCGACGCACCTCCCAGATTCCCTCTGTCTTTCTCGTGGTCTCTTCTTCTTCCTCTAATGGGATTAGCAGTATGACCCCCGCGCTTCCGCCCCGGCTGTAGAGTTGAGCTCCACACTTTTATCACTGACTGTGACACTGAGCTCCCCTGTCGCTTTGTGCCCACCGGAAGCCTGTTCCCTAATCCACTTATTCGTGTGGAGAATGAAGGAAAAGAATGAGAGGATGGAACAATACGGGATGGAAGAGGAGGGACCCTGGAAAAGACCCCTGCGACTCTGTTCTTAAACCACATCAGAGAACATGAGATCGATATTATGAGGCTTTAGACGCACACATGTGTGTTTAAGTGTCCTTTTGTTTTTCTGCACTGGCCACAGATTTATTCTGCAGTTGTTTTGCATAATGAGCTCTGAACCGTATAATGGAAAGTTGTCCCAAGCAAACGATTTGCTTCATAGTTTTATAGTTGCTGGTTTTATGTGTTTTGTATCACTCTGTGATTGCATTATCAAAAATAATTTCCACATTTTTTTATTCATTTTGTTTAACACATTTATATAATATTTATTAATTTTTTTGTTTTTAGTTAGTTAGTTAGTTAGATAGTTACTTAGTTAAGCCAAGCAAGTATGGGTCCTGAATCTGATCACCCTTTATTTATTTATTTTTTTCACCCTTTATTTAATTTATTTATTTAACTTTTTTATATAACATTTATTAGTTAGTTAAGCCAAGCAAGTCTGGGTCCCGATCACCCTTTATTCATTCATTTATTTATTTATTTATTTATTTAACTATGGTTTTTATTTAACATTTTTATATAACATAAAGTTAGTTAGTTAGTTAGTTAGTTAGTTAGTTAGTTAGTTAGTTAGTTAAGCCAAGTAAGTCTGGGTCCTGATCACCCTTTATTTATTTATTTATTCATTCTTTTATTTATTTATCTATGGTTGTTTATTTAACATTTTTATATAACATTTATTTATTTATTTATTTATTTATCTATGGTGGTTTATTTAACATTTTTATATAACATTAATTAGTTAGTTAGTTAGTTAGTTAGTTAGTTAGTTAGTTAGTTAGTTAGTTAGTTAGTTAGTTAGTTAGTTAGTTAGTTAGTTAGTTAGTTAGTTAGTTAGTTAGTTAAGCCAAGCAAGTCTGGGTCCTGATCACCCTTTATTTATTTATTTATTTAAGGTTGTTGATTTAACATTTTTATATAACATGTATTAATTAGTTAGTTATTTAGTTAGTTAGTTAGTTAAGCCAAGCAAGTCTGGGTCCTGATCACCCATTATTTATTTAATTATGATTGTTTGTTTACCATTTTATGTAATATTTATTTATTTATTTACTTATTTATTTATTTAATGATTTTATTTATTTATTTACTTCATTAGTTAGTAGCCGTTCAAGTCAGGGTTCTGGTCACCTTTTTATTTATTTATTTAACATGTCTGTATAATATTTACTTCATTAGATATTTGCCATACAGGGTTCTGATCACCATTATTTTGAACGTTACGTTGTTCTTATTACTGTACATATTGTGCATTGTTGTAAACACCATATTTTACCTTCTAAAGATTACCAAGGGTTCACAAAAGCCTCTGAAAACAGTTTAAAACAAACACAAGAGATGTTTTAGTAGTGCGCAAAAGATTTTGTCACATTTTTAATGACTATGAATTTTCATATGCTTCACCAATATTGAGTTTTATGAAGAATATTGGTATTCATTGGTACAATTAATCAACCAGAACCTGTTTTAGGCCTCTACATTATCGGTCGTAAGATGCATCTCGTGTTGCTTTTGCTGTCCTCCTGTCCTGAATAGAGAATCGAACTCAGAGCAGTTTTTCTGAACTCAGCCAACTATTGTTGGTCGTCTGTTAAACAGATGGAGTGAGACGAAACTCATTATCTCCAGGTCAGGTGCACAACAGCCTGTTTCCACCTCCAGTGGGTCAGAACTAATGTGGGGGTGACATGTGGTCTGCAGGACGCCGATCCGGACCACATTCCTGTACACCTCAACCGTCCCGTCTCACAACAGATGAGATTTGCATCATGACAGAACAATGTCAGGCCTGGTTTTCACCAAGCAGCAACCGTCCTGTTTCTCTGTTGAATCCAATACGGAAGTGACTCAAACTGTAATTCATCGACTGGCCACTAGAGGCAGGCTCCCATAGACCCGCTGATGTCACTACTAGCCGCTTGTGTGCTGTGTGTTAGCGTCACGTCACCTCAGCTAATCCGCCTCTTTGCTCGTTTTCGGTTATCTGGGAGTGACGCGCATCCAAGATGGCGACGGCCGGCTCCGCCCACTTGAGTGACAGGTGGATTGCCGCTGATGTCACTACTAGCCGCTTGTGTGCTGTGTGTTAGCGTCACGTCACCTCAGCTAATCCGCCTCTTTGCTCGTTTTCGGTTATCCGGGAGTGACGCGCATCCAAGATGGCGACGGCCGGCTCCGCCCACAAGGGTGTGCCACTTGAGTGACCGGTGGATTTTCGCTGATGTCACTACTAGCCGTTTGTGTGCTGTCTGTTAGCGTCACGTCACCTCAGCTAATCCGCCTCTGCCCATTTTTGGTTATCCGAAAATAGAAACCGTAATACACTGTTTTTCAAGATTCTTTGAATATAACAGCATTTATGTCTTAACTTCAAATTTGTTTTTGTATTCATCTCCATTACTTTGCCTCATTGATGTTCACAAATATAGTGGATGAATGGAAGACATTGTGTGACTGAAACAAATGAATACATTTAAATATATGAAGAACATTTTTCTTACACTACCACTTCAACGTCCACTACCTTAAACCGTTCAACCTTTAACATGTGGGTGGTTACAGTCAAAAATGATCGGCTTTTATCTGATTTGAATATTCTGATGTAAGGAAAGGTAAAGAGTTCATTCTCCATTCAGTGGGAATATCTTAAGCCTTTTGTCTTCAGTTTCAACTCTCCATAACTCTCCTGCAAATGAGGAGGCAAGCAGGGGCGTCACGTTGTAAAAACCAAGAGCTCAGTTTTATTAGAAAGCGCTCCCTGTCTATCAAAGGGATCAAGGCCGCGTATCCGGGTGTAAATCCAGGATCCCGGGCACAGCGGGCCACCAAGACCTCGAAACATTCAGCTCCTGTGAGTTTGCGGAGACGAGTAAGTCGTAGAGGCTGCAAAAACAACACTCGGTGGGAAGTGCTCTCCGGATTGTGTTTCATGCCTCCCGTGCAAAGACCCACGCAAGACTTTCCTCTCCTCCCTCGCGCCCATGCTCCTTCAGCTCAAGGTGATTTGTAATCTGGTTTTCCCGACCCTGAAGGAGCTTCAAACAGAACAATCTTGGCCGGGGTAGGAGGGTTTGGGATGCTTGCCTTGGAGGTGATGACAGCCGGCAGTGTGCCGAACTTTAAACTTCTCCATCGACACGCCGCGCACCTTAAAGTCCTATTTGTAATTTAGTTTCTGTCTTGGTGAAAGAGTTGAGATATTGGAAATATGCCATTGGGGCATATTGTTCCTTCTTTTTTTGTCACTGAAATGTGTTATTTATTTCACTGTACACTCTTAAAAATAAAGGTTATTCATTCACTCTAAACAATGCTGGGTTGTTTGAACCCAAATTCGGGTCAGATATGGACAAACCCAAATGTTGGGTTAAAATTGTAATTTCAAATTTTAACCCAACTTCAACTTTTTACTTTCAACTGTAATTTTTTAATTGCATTTTTAACCCAACATTTGGGTTTGTCCATATTTGACCCAAATTTGGGTTCAAACAACCCAGCAGTGTTTTGATGGTTCCGTGAAGAACCTTTGCATTCCACTAAAGGTTCTTTATAGTGGAAAGAGGTTTGAGTTATTAAATGAAAAATGGTTATTTTAATGTTGTCTATACGTCTATGTGGTATTTTTAATATGCTTTTTAAGATAAACCATGTGCAAATTCATAAGTCATTGCCGAGTATGTTCTGCTTAAAACTGCAGTGAATCAAAGACGGTCTCAAAAACATGGTTTGAAATCGCTGCTGTTTCTGATGTCACAAACTGTAACCTTGTATCCAATCAGATCAACGTGTGATCGTCAACGAGTAGATCTCAGAGCTGAGTGAGTGGAGGCGGGGCTCATTTGCATATTCATAGAACTGCGTATACTAAATGAGGCAAGGTTGTAGAGTTACATTTCAAGCTATTTTAAAGGAGAACTCAGACGAACTTTGGGCTAATAAAACATCGGTACCTAGTCAATCGTTCTCTGAGATTTGTTTTCACGATAATCGAATGTAAAGAGTTTTATCTCTAAAAACTGTAGAGATAAAACTTTTTACATTCGATTATCATGAAAACAAATCTCAGAGAACGGTTGACTATGTAGCGATGTTTTAGTAGACCAAAGGTTCATTGTTCGCCAGAGTTCCCCTTTAAGGCATGAAGAGTTTATTTTCAAGAAAAAAATCATTTAAATATATAATTTTGGTGATTTAATGGTACAATTATTGACTACAAGAGGACTTTTTAAGAATGTTCTCTGAAAGGACATGGACATACAATTACATTGGACGAACGAACCATATGCGTTTGTTTTTAGTGATTATAGCATACATGCTAATTTTCAACACCTGTAGAGGAAGGTTATTTGAGGAACCAAAAAGGGTTCTTCAATGGCATTGCTGTGAAACCTCCTTGCGTTTAAGAGTGTAAATTAATTTGAACTGTTTTTCAGATGTTTCCTCTGAGAAAAAGAGCTCAATGATCTCATACGTGTCTCGTCTAGAGTTCCAGAACAGGACAATATCTCAAACTGTGCTCAGATTCTGCAGTCAGAAGTCAAAGATTTCAATTTGGACTTAAAAATGTCTAATTTGTGTTTCTCATTTCTCATTCAGTCCATTTTTAGGAGCAACATCTGAGATAAAGCACGAAATGCCCATTCAAAGAAACTGGTGCAACTTCCGTTGTGATCAAGATTGCTGAATCTTTTGAACACACGGTGTAAACTGAATATACTGAAAGACTTTGTTGATACTAGACACCAAGACTAAGTGATGTGAGACTAGCGTGAGATCGGTGGGCTTATCATGTGCTGTGATTCACCGTCATGCTCCATGACTGCTGTTGCACAAGCTTCGAGGGGAAATAGTGTTGATTTAGGATCTTCTGGCACTCCCTCCTCCTGTTCTCCGTGACCTTACAACACCTCGCAGCGTGAGGGGTTTGCCTGGTACCGATGACCAGCTCAAAGTAGGGCATGTCTTCCCCCTCAGCGGCCCAGAAATAGCCTGTAACTTCCCTCTGCTAAATGTGAAGGTTGTGCGTCAAAACTGGTACATGCAATCGAAAGTGAGTGGACTTTTTTGACACCAGCCCACTCCTGAGTTAACCATCGCTACAGAACGCTTTAAAGGTGTGGATGGGATAATGTGAGGGTTCAGGGTGCCTTAAGGGTTAACCTGCTTTTGTGTGTAGAATCAGTATTATGCTGAAATGGACACAATCCTCCTTATTCATAGAAACTTTACATGCAATTGTCACTTAAAATCAGGTGCGTCAGGCTGAGATTATATGCTAAGATGTTCTGCTGAGTTTATTTGACTTTTAAAGGGGTCATGAATTGGCTTTTTAAATTTTATGATATTGTTGTCTGAGGTCAACTTATGACATTCGCTTGGTTGGATGTTTCAAAAACATCAAAATGAATAAGTAAGTACTTTCTACCCTAGTTTTGAGCCTAGCTCAAAAACACTGGGTTTTTATGAGCATCTCGCACTGAAGACTTGGAAGTAAACGCCCACTGCTGTGAGTGGATAACAGTTTTGCATATTATAATGAGTTTCAACTCACTCGTCGATGCACTTGGGGAAATTGTTCTAAAAACGTCCAATGTTGTAAAATGGTGTTTTATCCTCTTTGACGTCATAGTTCCCCACTTTGAAAAACGAGTCGTTTGCTGAGGCTGGTGTCAATAAAAGCTTTAATTGGACTAACAAGGACGTTTTCAGTTCTGAAACTTACAGGGTATTCTTATAATATGATTGATTGACCTCTTAGATGTCAAAACTCAAGGAAAAATTGATTTCTCAGTTCAAGGGCATTTGAATACAGTCAATGTCCTGAAAGACATGGTTAGATGCTAGAAGAGAAATCGGCTACAATTGAAGTGCACCATTCAGAACTGAATTAAAAATTCAATTCCATTCATTAGAAATTGTATTGATGTAGTCAATTGCAATTTGAATTTGAATGTAAGGAAGAAAACTTGCAATTGAAATTGAAATTCATGACTTTATTACTCGCAATTGCTGTCCTGCGGCAAAACATGATGCCAATTGTGCGATTTTGAGTGTGACTCAACACAGAGTCGCGGGATATTTAGCTAATAAAATGATAGCGCGAGAACTTTATCATATCTAATCTCTCTGTATCATCTTGTGAACTTTTAGTATGTTTTACGCTTGCACATATTTCACTGTGGATGAGCATTTTTTGGGAAAACATTTTTTTTGAAACGAAGAACAAGAACGAATCAAAAACGAACTTTTGCTGGAACATAACTTTATTCTAGAGCTGCTGTAAAGCCAAAACAATCTCCGTTCGTTTAATTTCCTGCTGCTTTGAAACAATCTAGCGCTACATAAACGAAGGTGACTTGAACGGACCTTTAGCCTTAGTGATGATACACATAAACCGAGGGTTTTCCTAATTTAAGGGGGTTTCTTGCAGCAGCTTTCCAGCTCATAAAGTCTTCCTCCCCTAAGGCCGTGACTCCTCTCTCCTCAAAGAAACCCATCGCTGTTGTATCTGCTCGTCCCCAAACCCTGCTGGCAGAGGTCACCCGGGCTCTCCGCCGGCCACGGGCCCTGCCCGGGTTTGTCTCTGCTCGGTAGTGGGTCCAGGCTGGAGGTCTGAGAGAAGAAAGACAGGCAGACTCGCAGCTCGTAACCCGAGCCCCGTTCTAGCCTTCTGCTCCCAGCAGGGGCTTCAGCCTCGCGCTGGATGGAGGACATGATCGGAGACCTGCCACTGTGCGTGGCGCCTGTGTGATGCTCGGGGGCTGATCTCGGGTCTGTGCGGCACATGGTTTGGGTCAGTTCCTTCCCACTATCTGAACCAGCAGCATCCACATCAAAGCATCTGTCGTTAGGTCATCATCACATGCAGCTCTAGGTATGAAGACAGCCTCGTCATAACGTGATCGCTACATGCAAAAGCAATTTTTTCATTTGGCTTTTTTATTATAGTGACTAGTGGAATGAAAACATCCAAAATAGCCTTTTATGTGTTTGGTTTTATTGCACTTTATTTATTTGTGTCTGTAGATTCACATTATAAAACGTATCTTTAAAGGCGGCAAACTTTACTGTTTTTAAATCTAAATTGTGAAGATCAACAATTATTCCATAAAAATAGGAATTGTCTATTTACTTTAAAGGGATAGTTCACCTATCCTTGTTATCCTTTGATGATATCATCCACTTCATCATCAAATTCATATATGATATTATCATCAACTCTAAATGTTCATGACTAACTTTTTTTTTTTTTTTTTTTTACACTGACAGATAAAAATGAAAAGGGCTGAGATGGTATTAAAGAGCCCCTATCATAGCATTTAAAATGTTCCTATTTTTGTTTTAGGAGTTCCCAAAAACAGTTTAACATGCATGCAAGGATAAAAAAACACTATTTGTCTTATAATATGCATTTATTTTTAACTGATTTGCTCACCGACTCCCAGATGATTCGTACAACGACTCATTTTTCCAAACCACTCCTTTGCGTGACGCTAATCGGCAGTGATTGGTCAGATGACAGACCCAGTCAGTTGTTTGTTAGCATAATGCAAAAAAATATTGATAAAGCACTGCAGTACTACAAGACGCTCTATTCTTTATGACAACTCCAATAACAGCGACAAACATTTCACATATTTCAAAAAAATTGACATTGGAGACCTAGAAGCTGCGCTGAGCGTAACTTACACACCCACACACACGCGCGCACACACATACTGCCTCGCGTCCCGATGCTACAAAACTGTTCAAAACCCATAAAAGCAACAATTATTAATAATACTTACAGGTTGTGATTCGAAGGAGGAAGCTGATCCATATATACTGGATACTGAGCCCTCCTTCAGGAACAACTGCTTGCGAATCCACATTTTTTTGAATTCATTTCTGTTTTTGAACGATTAATTAAAATGATGAGAACACAATCGGGCTATACTGTTGTGGTATCTTTGCAAATATGAACTCTAACCACCGATTCTTCACATGCTCGTCCCTGGTAAATGAAAACAAAGTGGCTGAACTATCTTTGCATTGTAGAACACAGCGTCTTCTCGACATGATGCTATGATGAAGTGTTTGAATGTGTAGACTTCAAGTTTACACTTCCGTCGGCCAGTATGTATCTACGTCACGACGAACCAGCTAATGACTCGTTTCAAAAACAATTAATTTCATAGACTCAGAGTCGACTCTCACTTTTGAAAGACAGTAACTTTATATACGGTGCACTTTCAGATATAAATCTTTGCAGGATGTTTTCATTCCCTTAGAGCTATATTCCACACTACATGAACAGTCATTTTCAAAAATCCATGATAGGGGCTCTTTAAAGCTATTGTTATCCAAGCACTTCTAAAAAGACTATTGGAAAGCAGCTAATGTTTCCAGGCTTCAGTAATGATCTACACATCCGCGATCATGCTGTTGATTCACTACACGACACCGACTGAATAAACACCACAGCTTTGACAGTGCGGGTGAACTTTGCTCCCCAAGACGGATAATTCAATTTCCTTTTGTTATTGTTTTTATGCCGATACAGTGTCCAGTTGCTTCCTTGTCTTGTGTCTCTCAAAAATATTTTCCTTTGACCTTACTGTAGTTTATAGCCTCCGCCCCTCGCGGTGTCTGTCCCAGATCTATGCTATAAATCGTAGTGTGTTCGACAAACGTACATTTTTTTTAAAATTTTTGCTTTAGTTTTTACTTTTAAGTTTTAGTTTGCTACGCACGTGCCAGATTTGACACAGGGCATCTAAAAAAAAACCCTTAAGAACTTGTTCTGGTTGTATTTAAAAAAGAAAATGAAATACGAAAATGTTGCTTAGATAATATTATACTTGATTTATTTATTTTGACTAAGCGCATTTTCCCCCCCAAAATGCAATAGTTTTAATACCACAATGCCTTCAGTTGTTTTCACATTTAATTTAAAATAAAATCGTAATAATTTGTTACATTTATAAAGCGCATTTCTAGGTACTCAAGGGGCTTAACATGGATTGGGGAATCTCCTCAACCACCACCAATGTGCAGCATCACCCGGATGATGCGACGGCAGCCATATTGCAATATAGAGCGCCCGACACACACCGGCTTACTGGTGGAGAGGATGCCAAGATGCCGGGGTTACACCCCTACTGTATTTCCGAAGGACATCCTGGTATTTTTAATGACCACAGAGAATCAGGACCTCGCTTTAACATCTCATCCGAAAGATGGTGCATGTTACGGCTCGGCTCAGTGCGGCTCAGTTTGTGGCGCTTTTCCACTGCATGGTACGGGTCGCTTCGGGTCACTTTAAATGGGACCACCTCTGTTGAGGTTCCAATCGCACCGTACCGATACCGATAATAAAATGTGACGTGATAACTATATTTATTTCCAATTTCCAATTAATTTTATTATATTATTTTTCTGTACGTAAGTCTTGCAGTACATTGAGAATTCACGAAGATGAAATGTTTAATTGTCATGAAAATAATGCCACAATGCAAAAATTTGAACGGCCCTAAAAATAGTTTTGTGTGTGATAATAAATAGTGTGTGTGTCTGTGTTTTTTTGCTGGCATCACTAGGGTGAGAACAGTGACCGTCCCACAGTGAGACGAGTTATAGAGTTTGAGTGTGACCGCATGATGTTTTCTTGCCATGCCACATACCAACCGCAGTGTGTGTGTGTGTGTGTGCTGAATCACAATCTCAGTCACACTAGTTTAGCACAAAAGCGGCATATTCCCTGGAAACCCGTTCTAAGAGTTTATCATGCATGGTCATTGTTATGTACAATTAATTATTACCATTGATACTATTCAGAGCCTTCTGCTTATCACACTGATAATGCCTATTGCTTAGATGGTTATTGGAGTCGTTTGTTGGGTTTTACTTTTTTATATGCATTTATTATATATGAATATATAATATAATCAATCGTTGCATATTTTTGGACTTTTATATATATATATAAACACATATTATATACTGTATAAATATATATATATATATATATATATATATATA
>NC_142772.1:48535098-48605598 GCF_988280905.1 Pimephales promelas
ATCAGCACCTGGCGCATCAGCAGAGTCATGATGTCATCGTGCAGAAGGGCTGGTGTGTGTCAATCAAAACCAGAGGGGATGGAAAGAGTGAGAAAAACAGAGGAGTGGAGGAGAACCCAACGGTGCACAAACACTGGAGCAGAAGTCATGCGTAATGCCGTCCTAAAGGTCAGAGGTCAGGCGCTCAGTGGGTGTGTCTAAAGTTAACAAATCCATTTCCCATAAATATATACATGGAACTTTTGAAAGCTATATAAACTAGAGGAGGATGTGTGACCTTGCAACAAAAAGAAAAAAAATGTCTGGATCCAGTCGTTAGCCTCTGCAATCCCACAATCCTCCTCTGTAGAAGAGTCCTCCTGAGGCGTTTAGCGTCTCGCGTAAAGCTAATCATTATCTCTGGCCAGCGGATGCCAGCTCTGTTTACCGTCCAACACAGTCTATCATCTCCGCTGGGTATTTTTATCTCACAAAGGCGCAGGAGTCTAAAAACAACATCGGTTCTGACCCCAAAAGACACATCTTCATTTGGTTTTTGAAAAACGGAGGCACTCACAAACAGATTATTGACAATAGTGCGAGCCGCCCGTAGCGTCTGTCTAAACCGCGGACCGGGCTGGGTCGAGACGCTCTTCTGTACGGCTTTGTAGTGGCACATAAAGACATTCCAGTGTCATCTCGATTGCAACCAGACGTCTACAAATACTCACAGATCGAACGGCCTCGCAAACAAACAGGAGAGATCATCAAGAGTGGCTGTGGGCAGAGAGACATTTTCTATTTTCTTCCTCTGCCAGTTACACAGTTTGTTCATGTTGTGCCAGCTGTCACTTTACATCCATCCATCCATAAGTCCATCCATCCATCCATACGTCCATCCATCCATATGTCCATCCATACGTCCATCCATCCATCCATATGTCCATCCATCCATCCATCCATATGTCCATTCATCCATTCATCCATCCATCCATCCATCCATATGTCCATCCATCCATATGTCCATTCATCCATCCATCCATCCATCCATATGTCCATCCATCCATCCATCCATCCATATGTCCATTCATCCATCCATACGTCCATCCATCCATACGTCCATCCATCCATACGTCCATCCATCCATATGTCTATTCATCCATCCATATGTCTGTCCATCCATCCATCCATATGTCCATCCATCCATCCATCCATCCATCCATCCATATGTCTATTCATCCATCCATATGTCTGTCCATCCATCCATCCATCCATCCATCCATATGTCTATTCATCCATCCATATGTCTGTCCATCCATCCATCCATCCATCCATCCATCCATCCATATGTCCATTCATCCATCCATCCATCCATCCATCCATCCATATGTCCATCCATCCATATGTCCATTCATCCATCCATATGTCCATCCATCTATACGTCCATCCATCCATACGTCCATCCATCCATATGTCCATTCATCCATCCATCCATCCATATGTCCATCCATCCATCCATCCATATGTCCATTCATCCATCCATACGTCCATCCATCCATACGTCCATCCATCCATACGTCCATCCATCCATATGTCTATTCATCCATCCATATGTCTGTCCATCCATCCATCCATATGTCCATCCATCCATCCATCCATCCATCCATCCATCCATCCATCCATCCATCCATATGTCTATTCATCCATCCATATGTCTGTCCATCCATCCATCCATCCATATGTCTATTCATCCATCCATATGTCTGTCCATCCATCCATCCATATGTCCATCCATCCATCCATCCATCCATCCATCCATCCATCCATCCATCCATCCATCCATCCATCCATATGTCCATTCATCCATCCATCCATCCATATGTCCATCCATCCATCCATCCATCCATATGTCCATTCATCCATCCATACGTCCATCCATCCATATGTCTGTCCATCCATCCATCCATCCATCCATCCATCCATATGTCCATCCATCCATACATCCATCCATCCATATGTCCATTCATCCATCCATACGTCCATCCATCCATACGTCCATCCATCCATGTGTCTATTCATCCATCCATACGTCCATCCATCCATATGTCTGTCCATCCATCCATCCATCCATATGTCCATCCATCCATCCATCCATCCATCCATATGTCCATCCATCCATACATCCATATGTCCATTCATCCATCCATACGTCCATCCATCCATATGTCCATCCATCCATCCATATGTCCGTCCATCCATCCATCCATCCATATGTCCATTCATCCACCCATACGTCCATCCATCCATATGTCTATTCATCCATCCATACGTCCATCCATCCATATGTCTGTCCATCCATCCATCCATATGTCCATCCATCCATCCATCCATCCATATGTCCATACATCCATACATCCATCCATCCATATGTCCATTCATCCATCCATACGTCCATCCATCCATATGTCCATCCATCCATCCATCCATATGTCCATCCATCCATCCATCCATATGTCCATCCATCCATACATCCATCCATCCATATGTCCATTCATCCATCCATACGTCCATCCATCCATACGTCCATCCATCCATATGTCTATTCATCCATCCATACGTCCATCCATCCATATGTCTGTCCATCCATCCATCCATATGTCCATCCATCCATCCATCCATCCATCCATCCATCCATATGTCCATACATCCATCCATCCATATGTCCATTCATCCATCCATACGTCCATCCATCCATCCATATGTCCATCCATCCATCCATCCATACGTCCATCCATCCATCCATCCATCCATCCATCCATCCATCCATATGTCCATTCATCAATCCATACGTCCATCCATCCATCCATATGTCCATTCATCCATCCATACGTCCATCCATCCATATGTCTGTCCATCCATCCATCCATCCATCCATCCATTCATCCATATGTCCGTTCATGTCCGTCCAAAATAAAAGTTTGTGTTTACATAGTATATGTGGGTGCACTGTGTATAATTATTTTAAATATATATATATATATATATATATATATATATATATAGATATAATATATATATAAGAAATAAGAAAGTATTTTCATGTATATACTCTATATAGATTTATATATAATTTATATTATATATAAATATTTTATATATAAATAATATTTTTTCTTAAATATACATGCATGTGTGTGTATTTATATATATATAAAATAATTATACACAGTGCACCCACATACCAGGTAAACAACACAAACTTTTATTTTGGATGCGATTAATCGCGATTAATCGTTTGACAGCCCTACCGTCCGTCCATCCATACGTCCATCTACCCGTATGTCCATCCATCCATCCATCCACCAATATTATCTTTACCAAAACATAAAAAAATAATAACAACAACAACAAGAATATAACAATAACAAAACTTTTTATTACCATTAATTTAAGTAGCCTATTGGATAAAAATGTTGCCTAATATCATTTAAAGCAGGACATTCCAATAAAACATGCTTTACAGTCCCGGAAGACATAATCAGTAAATATACTGTACACGGGTCAGTCTCGTGTTTCTCTCTATAATAACAACCCTTCAATTTCCTCACAGCTAATAACTTTTAAAGAAATATTACAGGGTGCTTGTGAGCAGTATTTGCGAAAAACCCATATGACTAAAATCCTACCAAAAGCACAACTACTCTACAGTATTCATCCCAAATAAATAAACAAACCAAACTGTGTTTTTATCATTTCATCAGCACAGATTATAATGCATTGCTCACGTGATGTGGCGGTTTGGGTATCGATGCGTTTATACACAGATGTGGAGAATACATAGACTTCCGGTGTAGTGTTTACACACACGAACCATGAATAAAAAACATCTGTTCAAGAGCTCAGACAGAGAGAGAGAGAGTTTTGCAGATGGACGTCTGCTTTATGAATGAAAGAGAAAGTCAAACATCTGCAGTCATGTTGTGTTGTGAAACACAGGGAAATGACAGCCGGTTAATCACAACGTACAAGAAGTAGTCAAATATCGGCAATACATATAGCAGCCGATGCCCTAAAGACCAGGAAATGGTTTGACAAACTATTTGATGTTTTCAAACACATCCTTTTCAGTTTAAATCTAGACACATCTCTTTAACCTGGCATACACAAAACACATGACCACATTTATACAATTCATATCCGTAAAGCATTGTTATGCGGAATAAATGAGGTAAACTGGAAATTTCATTTATTTGAAGCATTATAAAATGTCTTTACTGTAACTTTTCATCAATGTTTAGCATCCTTGCTGAATAAAAGTGTTGTTTCTTTTATTTCTTCATTTCTTAATATTCTTCCTTCCTTTCCTTGATGTTCTGCATTATTATTGATATTAATGTCTTTTTAGAGCTGCTTTACAGCTACAGATTGAACTCTGTTTGCATCATTAAGCCTAGCAACCAACCAAAATACCATAGCAACTACCTAGCAACCAGCCAGAACACCCTATTAACCACCCAAAAAACCTTAACAACCGCCTAGCAACCACCCAGAACACATTACCAACCCACTATAAACACTGTAGCATCTTTAAAAGACTTTAAATTAATTTAAAACTTTTTTATTTATTTATTTATTTAACAGGGACAATGTACAATATATGTACCAGATTTAGCTAAAAGCTAATTCTCATCTGCAGTCCCTATATTATATTATATGTAAATATTATATTTTATATATAAATAATATTTTTTCTTAATATTATAGACTAATTTATAACTTTAAACTACTTAAAATTTCAAATTACTAATTTTTAAACTACTAACTAATTCAAACTTTCTGTTCCAAACTTTCAAAAGCCAACTTAAAGTTTGTCTCGACAAACTTTTTCTAGTTATTATTATCATCATATACATATGACGGACAGATATATCTCCAGCCAACGAGATCATGTCAGCAATATTGTTGGTCTGTTTTTAAATCGGCTAAGAGTTTATGTTTTTGAATAAGTCTGCTATTAGATTTGATCATAAATACAGAAAAAAAAAACTGTAATATTGTGAAAAATAGATTTCAAATAACTGTGAATATATGGTAACACTTCCCTTGAAGGGGTGTGTGCACCTTCATAACCATGACGTGACGCATTTAAATAAAGATGAAGGAGGTTTCATGCATGTTTATGAACTGTAATTCGCTCATTAAGACATTTTTGAATGCAAATATGAAATTGTTTGAGATTTCTTGTTCACACCCCTGAATATATTGTAAAATGTAATTTATTCATGGGACGCAAAGCTGGATTTTCCGCATCATTACTCCAGACCTGTCCTTCACAAATCATTCTTCTAATTCTTGAAACTAGAGGACTCGAAGAACTGCAGACGAGCTTACAGAGACGACATTTTTCAGAATAATAGGAATAAGACTCACATTTAAACACCTGCTTTCTATCGAATCCTCACAGCGCGTGCAAACACCGAGGATGAGGACGTCACACATTCGACTAGATTCCTTTGTAATAAAGTCTATTTATTTTGCTGCACATGCACAATCACATTCTGCTTTTTGCATTTAGCAGCAAATCTGTCACTCAAAAACTGACCGGTGACCCCATAGAGAACAGGACGGAGTCTGGAAAAATGAGTTGGCGAGGGTATTAGAGCTGCAGGACTGTCAAAACAGGAGCGGGCTCAGATTACAGCTCATTGAGAGGCAGGGAAACCCACACCATAATGAGCCCACCATAATGAGAGCCAGAGTCGGCTTGTCTGCTGACTCAATGAAAGGGATTAGAAGCTATTGTGGCGGTTTCCAAGAAGAGAAGACGAGGAGGAGACGTCGCAAAATGCAAGCCGATAGAGACTTCACCTGCAGGAATCCACGGGATATTCCTCTCGCCAACGAAACCAGAGAGTTACAGACGCACTCTCTATCGTATCGTATGATTTAAAGGATTAGTTCACTTTTTAAAAAACTTTTGCTGATAATTTATTCACCCCCATGTCATCCAAGATGTCCATGTCATTCTTTCCTCAGTCGAAAAGAAATTTAGGTTTTTGATGAAAACATTCCAGGATTTTTCTCCATATAATGGACTTCAATGGGAACCAAACGGTTCAAGGTCCAAAAGACCTTGTTAATAACAGTTTCAGATGCAGCTTCAAATGTCTTTAAACGACACCAGACGATGAATAAGTGTCTTATCATGCGAAACGATCGGTTATTTCAAAACTTATTCCAAAAATTTAACTTTTCTAAGGACAAATGCTAGCCTTGCTCTATTCTGTGAGGCGCGTTTGTAACGTCACGTAATACGTAATTACGTTCAAAAGGTCACGGGCGACGTAGCCGGAAGTACAGAATCAAAATCGTCCGACATCGTTGTTTTTCCTTTTAATTCCTTTTTTTTGTAAACGGTGTTTGAGTTAGTTTGCACGTTCAACCTATGCGTTCAACTTGTAAACACTGACTCTGTACTTTCGGCTACGTCGCCCGTGACCTTTCGAACGTAATTACGTAATACGTGACGTTGCAAACGCGCCTCACAGAATAGAGCAAGGCTAGCATTTGTCCTTAGAAAAGTTACATTTTTGGAATAAGTTTTGAAATAAGCGATCGTTTCGCTTGATAAGACACTTATTCATCGTCTGATATCGTTTAAAGACATTTGAAGCTGCATCTGAAACAGTTATTAACCGTCGTTTGATACTTGAACAATTCGGTTCCCATTGAAGTCCATTATATGGAGAAAAATCCTGGAATGTTTTCATCAAAAACCTAAATTTCTTTTCGACTGAGGAAAGAAAGACATGGACATCTTGGATGACATGGGGGTGAGTAAATTATCAGCAAAAGTTTTTTCAAAAGTGAACTAATCCTTTAACATTTCAAGTTCATCCTATAAGACAAAGAACGGCTATTTTTCACAATGCATGTGTAACTTTGATGAAAGGTCTGTTTTGAAGCTGCTGTGAAAGGTTTGACTTTTAAAATAGTTTTATATTGAGCCTGACACAGTCAAAACGAAAAAAATTAAATCAATTTCCAATTCTTTATGCTGTGGGATGTGTTATAATGTGTTGGTGTAAAGGCCTGTGACAGCACTATATTATTGCTTTAGTAGCTTTAACAGCTTCAGAAATTACCCACAATCCTCAACTGCAGACACAGAGAACATGCCAGATAAACCACGACACAATGCCAGATCAGTGTGTGAAGACACACACTGTTGAAGTTCAATACTGTCACACACAAATCGTCCAGCAGAGGGGGTGCGCACACACACACACACACACACACACACACACACACAAACGCACTCACTTGCACACAATCAAAAAGTAGAATGATTACTACAATTTTCTAAGTAATCTACTATATATATAATAAAACTAGATAAACAAAATATATATAGTATATAGTGTGTGTAATATATGTAGTATGGCTATGTGTGATATATGTGTATATATATATATATATATATAAACACATATACACTACCGGTCAAAAGTTTTAGCTCGGTAAGATTTTTTATGTTTTTAAAAGAAGTACTCTTCTGCTCACCAAGGCTGCTTTATTTGATTAAAAAAATAAAACAAAAAAACAACAGTAATATTGTGAAATATTATTACAATTTAAAACAGCGGTTTTCTATGTGAATATATAGTGAAGTGTAATTTATTCCTGCGATCAAAGCTGAATTTATCATCATCATTACTCCAGTCTTCAGTGTCACATGATCCTACAGAAATGATTATAATATGATGCTCAAGAAACGCTCAATATGATTATTATCCATGTTGAAAACAGTTTTTTACATTTTTTTTTCAGGATTATTTGATGAATAGAAAGTTCAAAAGAACAGAATTGATCTGAAATGGAAAAATGTTGTAACATTAATCACTACCATTCAAAAGTTTGGGGTCAGTAAGAATTTATTTTTTATTTTTGGGGGAAAGAAATTAGAAAATACTTTTATTCATCAAGGATGAGTTAAATTGATCAAAAGTTACAGTAAAGACATTTATAATGTTTTTTTTTTAACAAAAAAACTGTTTTTTTGTTTGTTTGTTTTTTGATTTTCCAATAGAACAAACAGTAACCAAATAACAAAAATAACACCCAAAAAAATAATAAATAAATAAATAAAAAAATACATTTATAATGTTAGAAAAGATTATATTTTAAATAAACGCTGTTCTTTTGAACTTTCTATATATCATAGAATTTTAGGGTAAAAAATGGTGCACGACTGTTTTCAACATTAAAAAATAATAATTTATGTTTTTTGAGCATAAAATCAGCATATTAGAATGATTTCTGAAGGATCATGTGACATTAAAACTGATGTGTAATCAGCAACACTAATGATGTTGAAAATTCAGCTTTCAAATTACATTTTAAAATATATTAAAATAGAAAACAGTCATTTTAAATTGTCATAATATTTCACAATATTACTGTTTGTCATTTTTTTCATCAAATAAAGCAGCCTTGGTGAGCAGAAGAGACTTCATTTAAAGTCCCCGTGAAATCAAAATTGAACCTATTTACTTTGTTAGCGCATATTACTAGTCTTGTGGTGAACAATTAATCCGTGCAAGTGAATATATATTAAAAAAATGTTTTACCTTAGTAATCTTTAATCAAAATCTGAAAAGTTACTTCCGGTCTGGAACGGTTTCTTTTTCTGATGACGTAGGCTTCACAGTTTGGGTGGGGAAACGCTTAACCACTCCCCTCAAACCGTTAGTTTGCTATGAGCGAGAGATGGAGAGGAGGAGCGCTAGAGTAAAATCCTGCCCTCTGTTCAATATTCCGTTTCACTTGGAAATACGTCACTGCACTGGAGAAAAATCGTTTGCAACTTCCGGTTCACGGGGACTTTAAAAACATACAAAATCTTACTGATCTAAAACTTTTGACCGGTAGTATACACACACACACACACACACACACACACACTGTCCTGCATCTTGTTAACAAAAAAAGGCTTAATTATGTATTATGAATATTAAATAGATTAGTCAAAACTGCATGATATTTGCAGGTGATTTTTACTGTTCACACTGACATCCAAAAAAACAAATCAGATATGAATATATCAGAAAATAAAGATAATACAGTATAAAAATATGAGAAACGTCTGAAATGTTTTCAACTCTGTAGTTATCAAAGGAGTGTGTGTGAGTGTGTGTGTGAGCTAAAAATAAGGCCCGTCACTACTGACGTCTTTCTCCAGTGTGTGGGAGTAACAGCAGATCTCTCTCAGGACCGAAGGCACATAATCACACACTCGGAGCAAGAGAAGATGGTCATAAACTCGGTCCGTACACACACACACACCATCCAAACGGCCACATCAAGGCCCGGATACTTTATTGTTGTTTTATTTTGGAGTGTAAACACGACTCGCTCACACAAACAGACTCCATGGCAACCACCTGACCCCTGACGGCCAATCAATTACCGACGCTTAAACAACCGGACCATTAACAGCCTGTACTGGTAAACTGATCCGTTCAGCCCACATGGAAAAATACTCATAAAAAACTTCTTAAATAGCAGCAATCCAACTTGAGCTTCTGGTTACAATTGGGGTTACTACCATCACTATTACTACAGTTAAAGGGATATTTCACCTCTGGAAAGATCAATCTGTATTCAAAATTTGTGATTTATGTAGAAGAAATTTTTTTCTAGACTGAGAAAAGCCAGAAAATGTATTTTTGGCTCATGTGGATTAAAGACAACAACTCCCAGAATGCACTTGCTTCGCTGCCCTAGGAGGCCACGCCTACCGGTGACAGAGCACAGTCGTTAAACAACAAGTCTAGGCTACTAGTGAGTCTCGTGATGAGTCTGCCTGAAAACGTGTTTCGAGATCGCCCAAAATATCCAGGATTGGGCTTTTGTGTCAAATCACTGACCTAAAGTATCAATCCTGACAAATGCAGTGGGATATGATTCCTTTACCGCAAAATAAGTCTAAAAACACAGATAAGTTTATTCAGAAATGATGCTGGTAAATAAATATACTCAAACATCACAAAAAATTTGCATTTTAATTCCCATCACTCCACAATAAATCCTAACATTTCAATTTATCTATAAAGCACTGCCAATTTAACCAATGTGCCGTTAAATGAAAAACCATTAAATAAAATACAGACAGACACTAGTAGATTTAACTCATGAGCTAGATGAAATAAAAATGATTTTAATTTTGATTTAATAGAAAGATATTGTGGGAGTTGTTCTGATTAGAACTGTTCCAAAGTCGGATGCGGAAAATGCTAAAGATTTAATATTCAGGACAGAATATGGCAAGTGCTCTCCAATAAACTACAATATTTTAACACTTTATTAAAGTTAAAACATCCGTTTCATTGCATTAGATGCACAACAGAACTAACTTGATTCTGATCTTTCTTTCAGCACTCATGTGCATAATATAACTAATAAGCTCAACTGCTCACTTAGAATTCTATACCAATCAATTAACTGTTTTAATTATCATGTCAGAAAAAGAATCGTTTCTCAACTTCTATTGCCAATCTTGGATTATGCTGACATTGTATACCAAAACACTACTGCCTCTTGTCTTCAGTCCCTTAATATAGTTTATAATAGCCTATGTAGATTTATACTCCGCTGCCCCTATAGAACACACCATTGTGAAATGTACCATCAATTGTCCTGGCTGACCTTATCAAATAGAAGGTGTTTTCATTGGTTACAGTTTGTTTTTAAATGCATTTATATGAATTACCCTGCTTATTTAAAACAATATTTAACTCCATTTAGGTCATCTCATAATTTGCGTCATAATAATCAAATTTATTTTTACACTCCACAGATCAATAAAGAAATAGGAAGATATGCATTTCAATATAAAGCACCATATGATTGGAATAAACTTCCAATTTCAATTCGCTTTTTAACTTCTTTTCCAATATTTAAAAGTCATTTAGCTCAACATCTCCAGAATACATGCAATTGCTTTTGATTAGCATTATTTTATTTTATTATATTTATTTCTCACTGTAACTTTTTTTTTTTTTTTTTTTTTCCTCTTGGCATGGTACATATATAGTTTTTGTCTGTATTTTGATGTTGTCTTGGTACAAATGAAATGATATGGTTTACTCTGTTTAGGGAGGAGTGTGTCACCTTTTGGGAGTCTTGCATGAATGACTGTCTTGTTTTGTTTTGGTTTATATATTTAGCTGTATAGCACTACTGCATAGCACTTTTTTTTGGTTTTTTTTGTTTTTGTTTTTTTGTTTGTTTTTCTTGTGTATTTGTTTTTTGTTTTTGTTTTTTGGCTTTTTTCTATTTGTTATGTTAAATTCAAGCTGCTGTAAGGTCAGTTTTTTTGTTTTATTTGAATCTAGAATCGAGGACCCCCTCGAAAACGAGATGGCTCATCTCAAGGGGCTATTCCTCTTTAATAAAAAATGTCAAAATAACTATACTTTTACAATAAAATATGAAAGAAAGCATCATAAAGTCTAAACACATTTATGCATTATGAAAAATTATTCACACACCAGATATCATTTTTGATATTTGTCTACTGGTGTGTGCAGGACACTACACTCTCAGAAAAAAAGGTACAAAAGGTACACTTTTGTACCTAAAGGCTGCATATTGATACCTTAATAGTACATATTAGCACCTAAAATGTACATATTAGCACCTACAATGTACATATTAGCAAATGAAATGTGCATATTAGCACCTAAAATGTACATATTAGCACCTAAAATGTACATATTAGCAACTGAAATGTGCATATTAGCACCTAAAATGTACATATTAGCACCTGAAATGTACATATTAGCACCTAAAATGTACATATTAGCAACTGAAATGTGCATATTAGCACCTAAAATGTACATATTAGCACCCGAAATGGACATATTAGCACCCGGAATGTACATATTATCACCTGAAATGTACATATTAGCACCTAAAATGTACATATTATCACCTGAAATGTACATATTAGCACCTAAAATGTACACATTAGCACCTGAAATGTACATATTAACACCTAAAATGTACATATTAGCACCTGAAATGTACATATTAGCACCTGAAATGTACACATTAGCACCTAAAATGTACATATTAGCACCTGAAATGTACACATTAGCACCTAAAATGTACACATTACCACCTAAAATGTACATATTAGCACCTGAAATGTACATATTAGCACCTGAAATGTACACATTAGCACCTAAAATGTACATATTAGCACCTGAAATGTACACATTAGCACCTAAAATGTACACATTACCACCTAAAATGTACATATTAGCACCTAAAATGTACATATTAGCACCTAAAATGTACATATTAGCACCTGAAATGTACATATTAGCACCTGAAATGTACACATTAGCACCTGAAATGTACATATTAGCACCTAAAATGTACACATTAGCACCTAAAATGTACATATTAGCACCTGAAATGTACATATTAGCACCTAAAATGTACATATTAGCACCTGAAATGTACATATTAGCACCTAAAATGTACACATTAGCACCTAAAATGTACACATTACCACCTAAAATGTACATATTAGCACCTGAAATGTACATATTAGCACCTAAAATGTACATATTAGCACCTGAAATGTACATATTAGCACCTGAAATGTGCATATTAGCACCTGAAATGTACATATTAGCACCTGAAATGTACACCTGAAATGTACATATTAGCACCTGTACATTTTAGCACCTAAAATTCAACATAATTCATGTGTGGGAGTCGAACAGAAGGACGGACAAAACCAGTCAAATATCAACTGATTATGGTCATATTTTATCACCATTTTCTAAACTATAGCGAATAAACTGATAATGTGAGAAATGTTGAAGGTGTCTGAATATATTTAGGTTTGACTGTATAGTTTTTGTGGCCTATTGTATCCAATGTAAAAGATAGTTGTGATGTAAACACCCGTATGTGTTATTGCATGTAACGGAGGAGATATCAGATGTTATGAGAAAAAAGCACACAGATGGGATTCTTCCAGATGGGCATGGAGAATTGAGCGTCAGGAATGCTCTCCCAGTGTAAACACTGTTAGCCTGAGGAATGCTGTCGCCACGCTTTGAAGTCTGAAGTCTATCTCTGCCACACAATCCCTTTATCCCAACAGACAACGGGAAGAAAAACAGCGGCGCACGATTCATTCTTCCAATACAGTAACAATCTCACACAGAGTCAGTGATACAGCCGCACCTGTCTCTATCTCACAGCGAGGGCGTCCAGCTTACACAGAAACATTCACTCAACGACGGTCAGGTGTTTGACTATCCTGTAACATCCAGAACATTGTTCAGGAGAATCGAAGCAGCTTTACAGTGATAATAGGAGATTACAGTAACAGAGATTGTTTGGGTTTTACAGCAGCTCTAGAATAAAAACAGAATACATTAGCAAATATGATCAGTGCTGTTCAATACTGATGATGTGATTGAGTTTGTGCTCCACCCAGACCACCCTAGCAACACCCCAGCAACCACAAAACCACAAAGTAACACATCAAGTACTCATAACACCCTAGCAACACCCCAGCAACCACCAGGTACACCAAAGAAACAACAAAGTAACACAACAAGTACTTAGAACACACTAGCAACACCCCAGCAACCACCCGGTAGATCATAGAAACCACAAAGTAACACATCAAGCACTCAGAACACCCTAGCAACACCCTAGCAACCACCCAGTATACCAAAGAAACCACAAAGTAACACAACAAGTACTCAGAACACCCTAGCCGCACCCCAGCAACTACCTAGTACAACATAGAAACCACAAAGTGACACATCAAGCACTCAGAACACCCTAGCAACACCCCAGCAACCACCCGGTACACAGAAGAAACCACAAAGTAACACAACAAGTACTCAGAACACCCTAGCAACACCCCAGCAACCACCTAGTACAACATAGAAACCACAAAGTGACACATCAAGCACTCAGAACACCCTAGCAACACCCCAGCAACCACCCGGTACACCAAAGAAACCACAAAGTAACACAACAAGTACTCAGAACACCCTAGCAACACCCCAGCAACCACCTAGTACAACATAGAAACCACAAAGTGACACATCAAGCACTCAGAACACCCTAGCAACACCCCAGCAACCACCCGGTACACCAAAGAAACCACAAAGTAACACAACAAGTACTCAGAACACCCTAGCAACACCCCAGCAACCACCCGGTACACCAAAGAAACCACAAAGTAACACAACAACTACTCAGAACACCCTAGCAACACCCCAGCAACCACCCGGTACAACATAGAAACCACACAGTAGCACATAAAACACCCGGAGCACCCAAGCAACACACCAGAAACCAGCCAGACACCATCATAACCACACAGAACACCCCAGCAACCATCCAGTACACCATAGAAATCACAAACACATGAATCACTCTGAACACCCTAGCAACACCCCAGGAATCAGCCAGAACACCATAGCAACCACAAAGTAACACATCAAGCACTCTGAACACCCTAGCAACACCCGAGCAAACAGCCAGAACACCATAGCAACCACACAGCAACACTCCCTAGCAACACCATAGCAGCCTTTAAGTAACAAATCAAGCACTCTGTACACCCTAGCAACACCCCAACAACCATCCAGAACACCCTAGCAAACATACAGTAACACATAAGACACTAAGAAGATCCTAGCAACATCCCAGCATGCCAACAACCACCCAGAACACCATAGCAGCTGTAAAGTAACACATCAATCACTCGGTTACACCCTAGCAACACCCCAGCAACCATTCGGAACACAATAGCAATCACACAGTAACACATACGACACAAAGAACACCCTAGAAATGCTACAGCAACCACCCAGATAACCACAGTAACCAAATAATAGCAAATTGAACACTCTGAATACCATAGCAACAACCCAGAATCCACACAGAACACCATAACAACCACACAGCAACACATTAAACACTCAATACCCCATAGCAACACCCCAGAAGTAGCAACCACCCAGAACACCATAGCAACCGCAAAATAACACATCAAGCACTCTGAACACCCTAGCAACACCCCCGCAACCACCCAGAACACCATAGAAACCACAAAACACATAACAGTCGAACACCCTAGCAACAACCATCGACCAACTAGAACACCATAGAAACCAAATAATAACACATTGAACACTCAAAATAGCCCAGCAACCACACAGTAACACATTAAACGCTCTGAACATCCTCAAAATGCCCCAGCAACCACCCAGAACACCATAGCAACCACACAGTAACACATGAAACATTTTGAAGCCCTTAGCAACACTCCAGCAACCACATAGTACCACACTAAGCACCCTGAACGCCCTAGCAACACCCCAGCAACCTCCCAGTGTAGCACAGCAACCACATAGTTACACATTGAGCACTTACAACACCCTAGTAACACCCCAACAACCATCCAGTAGACCACAGCAATAACCAAATGCACAACAATGCTTGAAAATCACTCAGAACACCCTAGCCTAGCAATCACAATTGAACACATTAGACACTATGAACACCCTAGGAACCACACAGAACGCAGCTGAAAACTACACATCCCAGAAACAGCAGAGCAATGTCGTCATCCCGACATCAATGATGGGCTGACTTTTTTTTTTTTCAAGGAAACTAATATAAACGAATAGTTAAATTGGAGTGTTTTAAAAGTCTGGCGGCAGCAGAAGTCTGAATTTTCTAGTGTGTCAGCACACAACACTCATGTATAAGTCTCAAGACAGAAGATATAAACACATTTTAACAATGTTTATGAGTATATGAGTCCCCATGGCAATATATGAGAGGTTGTCTTTCCCACTGAAGCAACTGCAAGTTATTTGGATTAAAAAGCTTTTTTTTTCTTCATCTTTAAAGCATGTGACACAGACTCACAGGCAGCTGCAGTCGCACTGGACACACACCAGCTTCAACAGGGCTTACATTTTCACAGCCTGGTGCCACCTCGCTCGAAAACAGGAGACCCGGCGCCAGCAGACGAGGGCAGAGAAACGCACAGGAATAAGAGTCAGTGTGAGGAAAAAAAATAAAAGGATCGCTCCATCTTCATTTGTGTCACGGGCCGTTCTGGCCGGCGCTCCGAAACCCCATCAGAGGCAAAGGGGAAAGTCATCATGATGAAAATCCCCTCCGCACCCACAGCTCCACATCATTCCGCTTTAAAGTGTATTTTTGACATAATTACAGAAGAGGCTGAAGCGTCTTGAGTCATGCTCGAGCCCGGATCCATCGGCCTCTCCGGCTACAAACACATAAACACAGGCCTGCTTCCCTCCAACTATACCACTGGATCCAGACGCTTGATGTTTCTCAGCCCTCTTTTTTTCCCCTTTCAGAGAGATTGGGCAAGCGGTAATTTAACGGGGCTGCCGTCAAAATAAACAGTCTTAAATCAGGTCAGAAACGTCAAATCTGGTCATTCTGGTCAAATGAGCACCAAACTGAAGGTAAAAATGTCATGATTAGTACAAAATAAACTTAAGAACTGCATAATGCATGATGTCAACAGTCTTAAATCAGGTCAGAAACGTCAAATCTGGTCATTCTGGTCAAATGAGCACCAAACTGAAGGTAAAAATGTCATAATTAGTAAAAAAATAAACTAAAGAACTGCATAATGCATGATGTAAACAGTCTTAAATCAGGTCAGACACATCCAATCTGACAATTCTGGTCAAATGAGCTCCAAACTGAAGTTACAAATGTCATGATTAGTACAAAATAAACTTAAGAACTGCATAATGCATGATGTCAACAGTCTTAAATCAGGTCAGAAACATCAAATCCACCAAACTGAAGGTACAAATGTCATGATTAGTACAAAATAAACTTAAGAACTGCATAATGCATGGTTTAAACAGTCTTAAATCAGGTCAGAATCGTCAAATCTGGTAATTCTGGTCAAATGAGCACCAAACTGAAGGTAAAAATGTCATGATTAGTACAAAATAAACTTAAGAACTGCATAATGCATGATGTCAACAGTCTTAAATCAGGTCAGAAACGTCAAATCTGGTCATTCTGGTCAAATGAGCACCAAACTGAAGGTAAAAATGTCATAATTAGTAAAAAAATAAACTAAAGAACTGCATAATGCATGATGTAAACAGTCTTAAATCAGGTCAGACACATCCAATCTGACAATTCTGGTCAAATGAGCTCCAAACTGAAGTTACAAATGTCATGATTAGTACAAAATAAACTTAAGAACTGCATAATGCATGATGTCAACAGTCTTAAATCAGGTCAGAAACATCAAATCCACCAAACTGAAGGTGCAAATGTCATGATTAGTACAAAATAAACTTAAGAACTGCATAATGCATGGTTTAAACAGTCTTAAATCAGGTCAGAAACGTCAAATCTGGTAATTCTGGTCAAAAGAGCTCCAAACTGAAGGTACAAATGTCATAATTAGTAAATAATAAACTTAAGAACTGCATAATGCATGATGTCAACAGTCTTAAATCAGGTCAGAAACGTCAAATCTGGTCATTCTGGTCAAATGAGCACCAAACTGAAGGTAAAAATGTCATAATTAGTAAAAAAATAAACTAAAGAACTGCATAATGCATGATGTAAACAGTCTTAAATCAGGTCAGACACATCCAATCTGACAATTCTGGTCAAATGAGCTCCAAACTGAAGTTACAAATGTCATGATTAGTAAAAAATAAACTTAAGAACTGCATAATGCATGATGTCAACAGTCTTAAATCAGGTCAGAAACATCAAATCCACCAAACTGAAGGTGCAAATGTCATGATTAGTACAAAATAAACTTAAGAACTGCATAATGCATGGTTTAAACAGTCTTAAATCAGGTCAGAATCGTCAAATCTGGTAATTCTGGTCAAAAGAGCTCCAAACTGAAGGTACAAATGTCATAATTAGTGAATAATAAACTTAAGAACTGCATAATGCATGATGTCAACAGTCTTAAATCAGGTCAGAAACGTCAAATCTGGTCATTCTGGTCAAAAGAGCACCAAACTGAAGGTGCAAATGTCATGATTAGTACAAAATAAACTTAAGAACTGCATAATGCATGGTTTAAACAGTCTTAAATCAGGTCAGAAACGTCAAATCTGGTAATTCTGGTCAAAAAAGCACCAAACTGAAGGTACAAATGTCATGATTAGTGAAAAATAAACTTAAGAACTGGATAATGCATGGTTTAAACAGTCTTAAATCAGGTCAGAAACGTCAAATCTGGTAATTCTGGTCAAATGAGCACCAAACTGAAGGTAAAAAAGGCCATAATTAGTACAAAATAAACTTAAGAACTGCATAATGCATGGTTTAAACAGTCTTAAATCAATGAGGAAATGCATTCTAGACAAGATTCCTGGCTGAGGATCTTTACAAATCTTTGTCCTTCTTTCCTACAGACACAAGAAAAGACTTCATGGTTACTATATGACTATAAAAATCTCAGACATATGAAAAACCAGGCCATGACGCGTTCCCCCTTTACTCATTTCCTTCTGACATCTGTATTTCGAGCTCTTCAAAGAGCTTCTCGAGCGTCCTTTACTGCAGAGATCCATTAGAGATTCATCATGGGGTCATTCTAGGTCACACATTCAGCCTTCATAAGAACACAGCAATAACAAGGATATTTACTGTCAAACATGAGCAACTAATGGATAAATTGCTCTTAGACATATGACTCATGGACTCACTCTTAAAAATGAAAAGTTTTTGGCAGATCTTAAAGGAACAGTTGCATATCTGTCGTCATTCACTCTCTGCATCATGTCATTCCAAACCCCAATGATTTCCTTTCTTCAGTGGAGCACAAAACAAGTCGTTATTAATGTTCTTTTCCATGCGATGAAATCAGGAGCGGGAACATTCTGTCAAACATCTGCTTCTGTGCTTCAGTGAAAAATAAAGTCTAAAGGCCCTAAGAGTCTTTAAAGCTTTAAACTATTACAAATATAACATATTTGTAATGTTTCTGTGAACTATTCCTTCAAATGTATGTCAAATGAGCAACTTGACAAGGCGACGATGAAACGCCTAACGCTCTATCTGTGTGTCGGATCGTGAAGTGTCCACCACACATAGAAGTGTGTTTGAAGAGACGGACACACTCCTGGAGTCACAGCTCTGACACTCATTGCCAATGGCAACAAGCACACGGGTTTCAGTGTGTGTGTGTGTGTGTGATCGTTCCTGCAGAATCAGTCTCGTGTCTCAGTCTTTTCTTTTTCCATTCTGCGGCTGAAGCAGATCAGGAGGATGAAAGGGAAGCAGTCGGGAATCGGGATCGGGAAGAACAACTACAGACATACTGTACGGGGGGAAGAAGAGGAACTACACCAGCGAGGAAAATATCGGACAGACTAATAAATAAGCAAACGATATATATAAAGAAAGAAATATAAATTAATAATTTGTATAAAGTAATGAAAATAAAAAGACAAATAAATAAGTAAAATAAATAGATAAACTAATATTAATTAACATACAAAAATATAAAGAAAATAATGACATTAGTAAATAAGACAAAAAATAATACTAATTAAAACAAATTAAAAATAAATAAATAGCTAAATAAAAAGATAAATAGCTAAATAAAATTAATATAATAATGAAAATAAAAAGACAAATAAATAAGTAAAATAAATAGATAAACTAATAATTAAAAGACAAAATAAGTAAACATATAAAGAAATAAATATTAATTAACATACATAAAAAATATAAAGAAAATAATGACATTCGTAAATTAGACAAATAAATAAGTTAATAAAGACAAAAATAATACTAATTAAAAAAATAAATAGATAAATAAAAAGATAAATAGCTAAATAAAATATTGTAATAATGATAAATGTGCAATTATATAAATAGGCACATAAAATAAATAAATAAAAATAAGTAATAAATCAATAGACAAAATAAATTAAGACTATATACAGTAAAAATTCCATTCTGTGTCTGAACGCAAAAGCATGAAAGTAAAGGCAAAAGGTAAAGGTGTGTGTGTGTGTGTGTGTGTGTGTGTGTGTGTGTGTCAGGAGATTAAAGGGCCACTATAGAGACTTGAACCTCTGAGGATGATTCTCTCTTCCTCTCTTCTCTTGGCCTGAGGACACACACACACACACACACACACACACACACACACACACACACACACACACACACTGGAGACTGAGAGTCTGTGTGTGTCAGTAGACAATAGCACTTTACCAGGAACACACCAACCATGATAAAGACAAAGAATGAGTGTGTGTACAGGTAAACTGATCAAAAACTCTCTACAATTGTCCAGGTCATATTTTACCCCAAAACCAGGAAAAAAAGGAAATAAATAAAAGTTTAAATAAAGGCAATAGATTTTTAAATAAAGGAATAATATATATGTATATATATATATATATATATATATATATATATATATATATATATATATATATATATATATATAAATAAATAAATAAATTAATTAATTAATTTATATATATATATATATATATATATATATATATATATATATATAAATCCTACATTGTATACACAGAGTAATATTTGTTAAGCCAAATTCCTAAATATTTCAATAGGTTTTATGTTTTATAAATTAATAAACAAAGTAAGCCTAGACAGAATGATTTTCATTACTGTATTAAATAATTTAAAGGATTTTAAAGGCATGAATCAATCAATCAATACAAGCCTGATTTGTAAATGTATCACAATAATATTTGTTGTGCCAAATTTGTGTTTAACAACATTTAAATAAATAAATGAATAAATACAATTTAGACAGAATTATTTAAAATTTTAAGAATATTTAAAGAAATGTTTAATTTTCAAGGAAATATCACTATTAAAAAAACTATGTTTGTAAAATGGACTTGTTTCTATGTAAAAAATACATTTTTTTTGTTTCTTTCTTTTTTTTACTTTTGATTTCAGGGTGAAATATGGTCATTATTCTTCATGAGATTGGCCTGTATGTGTTTTAGTTCACAAAAAAAAAAAAAAACAATATTACGAACACACACACCCGGAAGCAAACGAACCCAGACGCATGTGGAAAAACATCCTCCGCTTTATGGATCCGGGCCGGGGTGTTTCTTAGAGCGGGTCACAAAGAGAAAAACTGCAGCTCCATTTCAACAGCAGAGCCTTTGTAGACATGCCAGGACACAACTTCACATCCAACACACACACACACACACACACACACACACACACACACACACCTGCACCAGCGGCTAGAGAGAATGAAAGAGGGAAATCTCTCAGATCAGTAAAACTTCATAGTCGATGCAATAAATCAGTTCAGAGGTGAAACGCTGGCAGTCAGACGCTGCGTCTTTGGGGAAAACACACACACACACACACACACACACTGCCACATGGGTGGGCTACAAAACCCTGACCGCACACACACACACACGCTCACACACACATGGGTGGGCTACAAAACCCTGACCGCGCACACACACACACACACACAGCATTAATTCTCCGTCAGTGTCAGAGAGTAACTAGTCGACATTAAAATCCAAATAGACTTTATTTACATGAAACATGTTCCTGTCTTATCTTGATCGATTCATCATTACACACATTATTCAGTAACACTTTACAATAAGGTTTGTTTGCTAACTAATAATGAAATGCGCATATACAGCATTTATTAACCTTCGTTCATGTTAATTTCAACATTTACTAATACTTTATTAAAATCTTCTTTGAACTAACACACTGTAAAAAATATTTTCAAGATTTGTTATCACAACATATTTTCTTTTGTTAAATCAACTTATTTAGTTGAGATAACTTATTATTTTGAGTTTCTAATCTACTTCATTGTATTAACTCACTTTTTCCAGTTCAATCAACTTAAAATTTTAAGGTAACCAGGTTACTTACTTTTTTAAGTTAAACCAACAATATTTTTATACAGTGTAGTAATCACAACATTTTTTCTTTTGTCAAATCAACTTAAATCATTTATTTAGTTCAGATAACATATAATTTTGAGTTTCTGATGATTAAATCATTCTCCTTCATTGTATTAACTCACTTTTTCCAGTTCAATCAACTTAAAATTAAGGCAACCAGGTTACTTACTTTTTTAAGTTAAACCTTCAATATTTTTTTACAGTGCACAGATGAACAAATACAGTAACAAATGTATTTATCATGGTTGTTAACTACTGTTAACTAATGAACCTTACTGTAAAGTGGAAATATAAACAAATATTTCTCTGGAAATAACTTGCTCCGCCTCCAAAATGGCCTCTCCACCTATCGCCCGCCTTCATTCGTACAAGCCACGCCCACTTCTCCTGTTTCTGCTCTGCTACAGCTTGTACTGTACTGTACTATTTCATTTTTATAATGTACATAACAGTAAAAGTTTCCCACAGTGCCGAAACACACAACCTGATGTAAAACAGCACATACAGTGTTAATAAACACACTTCACCTGTGCCGGCTCACCACAACACACACACACACACACACACACACACACACACACAATGGCTGCTTTGAACTGAACCCGAGGAGGCTTTCTCTGTCCGGCCTCTCCTTTCTGGTGGGTTGGCAGAGAAATATGGATATGGATATTAAAGCAAAGCTTATGACTCATAACCATACATGCCTGGTCACGGTTCATTAGGAAATCTCGCTCATGAAGTATATGTTCACTTTAGAAAAGCCTTCAGATGGGAACGAGCAGAGAGCAAATCTCTCATGCACTAATGTTTCACTGTATAATGACGCAAAATATAAATAGTGCAAATATAAATATTATCAAAATTAAATATCTTGAAACAACTTGGGAAAGAAAGTGTTGCCACGTCCTCTCATTATCAACAACGCTTGTTTTATTTCAAAAGTATAGTTGAAAGTCATTGGTCAAGATCAGGGTTATTATAGTTTACTAAAAGTGTTATTTGGAATTAATGTTAGCTGGAAAAATACAGATTTATTGGTAACAATTTACAATAAGTTTAGGTTAGGTAATACATTAATATTACATAACAATGAGCAGTATACTTCAGGTAGAAGTACACAAGATTTGATTTTAATCATGTATTATTAAATGTTGAAATTAACATTAACTGAGATTAATAAATTCTGTTAGTTCATGTTAACTAATGTAGTTCTTCTTAGTTCACTACTTTTTTATTTTTAATTTTTACTAATAATATATATATATATATATATATATATATCAGGGCTGTCAAACGATTAATCAAGATTTATAAATATTTATATATCATTTATATTATATATAAATAATATATTTGTCTTAAATATACATGCATGTTTGTGTATTTATATATATATATATATATATATATATATGCAAATAATTATACACAGTGCACCCACATATATTGTGTAAAAACTTTTATTTTGGATGCGATTAATCGAGATTAATCGTTTGACAGCCCTAATATATATATATTACTACTTTACTAATAAAAAATATTATTGTTATTTTTTTATTATTTCGGCCATGGCAACGTTTCTCAACTTGATGCATTAAAATAACTGAAACTAAAACGAAAATAAAAAATATTTTTAAACAATCTACCAAAAATTACAAAAACTTAAACTAAAATTAAAACGTAAACGGACAATATTTATAAAAAAAAAACTGATTCAAAATAATAATAAAAGTAGTATGACACTAAAACAACACTGTTGTCCGTATTTACATTGTACCGCAAGTTATTAAAAAAGAGATGGAGTCGAATGACGATCACATTATTAAAGGTGCATTTGAGGACGAAGGCTATTTTGCCTTATATTTTATATTTTATTATTATCGTTTAGACCGCATTCATTGCAAAGTCACACTGTTTTTACTTCCTTTTCCAAGCCTAAGGTTTTCCCGGTCAGTACGTGTACTTTTGGTTGTTTTGCATTAGTGTTAATGCAGTATGAATATCAGATATGTGTTACTTTTAATAGAAAATGTAAAAAATATATATAAATAAAACTGGGATATAGTAAACAAATAGGAACTGGCCAGCAAGACCTGCAGTGTAAATGCGGCCTTATTACCATAACTCATCATATATTCATCAAAACATAAGACTGGCTTGACTTCACATATTAAATGAAGGCAATGCGGGAAAGTACGTGTCACTGTCAGCCATGACGATTCTCCCTGCTGACACTCGACTCGACCTCGGGAGATCTATAGGACAGGGTTAACTAAGGGTTAAGTGAGGTTAAGATCACAAGGCACTAATGGGATTCGACCCTTTGACCTATTACTCCGTTACAATGACCGCCTTCCACACGCGGCCATAAACACACACTGACAGGGAATCTGACAACATTATGTCCATACAGAACGAATACAATTTAAAATAAATCATGCATCTCAATAAAATACACACTCATCTGCAAAACACTTTAAAATACGTCAAAGAGATGTTTTATTTAATTTAAATGGGTTTATGCACTAATATATCAAAAAATATACATTAGAAGGTGCTCAATATTGGATTTTGTGGACTATAACATATTTAAAGAAAGTCAATGAGAGATTGTGTCAGTAATAATAAAATGTATAAATAATAACCCCCAATTTTCTGTGTGCAGAATTCAGGACTTAATTACCTAAAGAAGGAAATACGGTACATTATTTTGGGACTCTTATTTTGAAATATCTATGCTTAACTTCTTCCAGCTGCTCATTCAAACGGATGGAGATACAATATGCACTCTTACATTTCTATAACTCATCAACAGAAGATCATAAGCAATCGCTTAAATCTACAGTCTTTACTGATGTTGCTGAAAAACACTTTTTCCAATATATTCACTTTCAAACAGTAATATAGTAAATGGTTTGTATCACTGTGTATCAAGTGAGATTCAAATATGCTAATGAGCGTTTCATATTCAACATGTCAATCACAACAGACTGAGCCGTCTGGCCAATCAGAGCAGAGCAGGCTCGTGGAAAAGGAGGAGTTTAGGGAGACTGAATCTTCAAACGGGCCGTTTTCAGAGGGATTAAGCAGTATATTATGAGAAAATTCAAGTGTTTTTGACATTTAATGCATGCAGGAGACCTTATTTGTACCTCAAATTAGATCACACTGAATTTAAGACTTTTTTAGGACCCATGGGAACCCGGACTGATTCGCTCAGTATTAACAAACTGAGATAAACACAGAGAAACCAAATGAGGAAGAGCACATTTTTGCCAATTATGTGCACTAATAAGACCAGAAACGTGCATACGAGTCAGCTCTGACTTTAATGTTCTCGACTGGTTACACACACTTTCTCCAGATTGACTACAGGCGATGAGAAATATGTGTGCATATGCATATGCATGTGTGTGTGTATGTGTGTGTTTTGGCAACTGGACAGAGTTTAGCAGCAGAGGTGCCAGAAACTCATGTTATTCAAAAGGTTACGAAAACATACAGAAGCGCTCCCTGCGGCATTACTGTCCATAACCCAACACACCACAGTTTACGCAGCAGAATAAACTCTCGTCACGCAACATGCGTCTCGAATACAACTCTTCTGTGTTATGCATTTGGCCGAGACTGTGTTCATCTGAGAATAAGGGGAAAAAAACAATAATACCCTGTCCTTCTATTCAGCAAGAATGCATTCAATTGCTCAAAAGTGACAATTAAGATATTAATAATGCTACAAGAGATTTCTATTTTAAATAAATAACATTTCTATTCAGAGATTCTCACGGAAATAGGTTAAAAACTGTTTTCAACATTGCTAAAAATGTTTCTTGAGCAGCAAATCATCATATTAGTGATTTCTGAATGATGATAAATTCAGCTTTGATCACAGGAATAAATTACACCTGAATGTATATTCACATAGAAAACAGACGTTTTATATTGTAATAATATTCAGCATTTTTTTACTGTATTTTGATTTTAAAAAAATGCAAATGTGGTGAGACGTAGAGGCTTTTTTTAAAAACATTACTAAATCCTATAGACCCCAAACTTTTGAACAGTAGTGTGTAAACTATAAGAAAAGAAAAAAAGAAAACAAATGAACAAAAGAAAGCAATAACAAATGAAAGAAATAATGAAATAAAAAGAATGAACAAAAAGGTGGAAGATAAAACAAAAAAAAGAACAATAAAAAAATATCTAAAAAGCAAAGCTTCCTGCTGTTAAAGGGTTAATTCACCTAAAAATGAAAATTAAGTCATTAATTACTCACCCCCATGCTGTACCAACCCCGTAAGACCTTCGTTCGTCTTCGGAGCACAAATGAAGATATTTTTGATTAAATTTGAGAGCTGTATAACTACCACATTGGCTCCTAAGGGACTGCCTCTTGACGGTATAAACTATATGTTTATCAAGCAACAACAATCCTTTTTGTGCGAAAAAACAAGCAATAATAACGACTTTATTCGACTATTCCTTTTCTTCCTTGTTGGCCTGAAACGAGACTTCCATACGATTTCCACGACGCATGCGCGAGAATTGCGATCTCCTTCAACTACTTCAGTTCAGTTCTCGCGCATGCGTCGTGGAAATCGTATGGAAGTCTCGTTTCAGGCCAACAAGGAAGAAAAGGAATAGTCGAATAAAGTCGTTATTTTTGTTTGTTTTTTCGCACAAAAAGGATTGTCGTTGCTTGATAAACTTATAGTTGAGCCGCTGTAATCACATGGAATATTTAAACATTTTCTTCATTGACTTTCTGGGCCGTCAAGAGGCAGTCCCTTAGGAGCCAATGTGGTAGTTATACAGCTCTCAAATTTAATCAAAAATATTTTCATTTGTGCTCCGAAGACGAACGAAGGTCTTACGGGGTTGGTACAGCATGGGGGTGAGTAATTAATGACTTAATTTTCATTTTTGGGTGAACTAACCCTTTAAACTGGCGATCAGAAGTGGATCAGAAGTAAATCAGAAGTGAATCATAAGTGAATCAGAAGTGGATCAGAAGTGAATCAGAAGTGGATCAGAAGTGGATAAGAAGTGAATCAGAAGTGAATCAGAAGTGGATCAGAAGTGAATCAGAAGTGGATAAAAAGTAAATCAAAGTGAATAAGAAGTGAATCAGAAGTGGATAAGAAGTGAATAAGAAGTGAATCAAAAGTGAATCAAAAGTGGATCAGAAGTGAATCAAAAGGGAATCAGAAGTGGATCAGAAGTGAATAAGAAGTGGATCAGAAGTGAATCAGAAGTGAATAAGAAGTGAATCAGAAGTGGATAAGAAGTGAATCAGAAGTGGATCAGAAGTGGATAAGAAGTGAATCAGAAGTGGATCAGAAGTGAATAAGAAGTGGATCAGAAGTGAATCAGAAGTGGATAAGAAGTGAATCAGAAGTGGATCGGAAGTGGATCAGAAGTGGATCAGAAGTGAATCAGAAGTGGATAAGAAGTGAATCAGAAGTGGATCGGAAGTTGTTTAGAAGTGGATCAGAAGTGGATCAGAAATGAATCAGAAGTGGATAAGAAGTGAATCAGAAGGGAATCAGAAGTGAATCAGAAGTGAATCAGAAGTAAGAATGAGTGTGTTCTGGTTAGTCTAGTGGCCGGTTGCATAAACTAGTCTTAAAACTTATTCATCCCATTTCTTCTTCAAGTGTGCTCCTAACCGTACACATGAAGCTAGAGTGAACGATGAGGCTTAACGTGGTCAAACGTGATGCTAACCCAGAGGCCACAGATCTGCTGAAACTAGCCCAGCGTTTCCCATCATCCTCTGAGTCAGTCGGGCTTCGACTCGTTCGAGAACCTCGGGTGAGATTCATTCATTCGTTTCTCCTGCTGTGAGTGTGTGTGTGTGTGTGTGTGTGTGTGAGATCTGAATCCAGTCATGATGGCATGTGCGGTCTTGACACTCGTGCTAATTCAACCCGATTATGTGTGTTTCCTCCACACCCCTTCAGCCCACGGTGTGTGTGTGTGTTTGGACAGCGTGATTCAACGTCTGCGTCTGGTGGAGGGAAAACTCTGGAGAATGTGAAGGGAATGAGAAAGAGGAGGATCGGAGCTGAAGGAAGTCGACAAGACCTGACAGTAACCCATGAAACACAAGGCCTATTAACACACACACACACACACACACACAATGCTGAAACTAGAGAACATATCAGCTGATCCATATTCAAGGTCAAAATAACGACAGTGCTGTTTACTCGCAGATATAATAATAATCAACACTTAAACAAAAGCAACATTTAACTTGAATATAAGGCACTTTTACTCACTGTTGAAATATAAACATTTTAACAATAAAAACGTATTTTCCGGACAGATTTATATTGATGAACAGTAATATAGTGCATATATTTATTAAAATGCTCCAGTTTATGGTCATTGAATGGCTTTTACTGTATGTGAAGTCACATGACAAGCCGTTTTATTGAGCGTTAACATAAGAAATTAATTTCAATAAGTTTTATGTTTATCAACTTTTCTGATGTTCATTGATGTTGATTTGCTGCTTGAGGAAGAGATGATCGGTGCTCATGCTGTGATCCATAACGCCACATTATTAAAAGAGCGCCAAATCTGTATTTATTGTTTCAATTTGACTGTTTCTTATTAAAAGTATCAAATTACGAAAATTATTGAAATTACGATTATAACGATTTTAACGAAAGCGTTTCTCTGGATGCAATAGTGCATGTGTGGTTAGACCATCACAGATTCCCCGTTGGCTTTGTAAAGCAGATGAAAGACCAGACACACACACACACACACACACACAGAAGATGAGATGCTCATGACCACAGGGGACAGAGACGAGCTGGCGTCCCAGCATGCACTGCCTCAGGGACTCACACACACACACACACACACACACACTGTCTGCTTCACCTTTGGGCACAACATTGGTGAAAAATATCCTTTGTAGTTCATAAACTACATTTAAAAAAATCCTTTTATAAATGAAATTAATCTTTTTTTATTCAGAAATTGATCAAAAGAGACCGTGTATAATGTTATTAAAAATTCTATTTTAAAATGAATTTGTTCTTTTGAACTTTCTATTCGCCAAGGAATAATAAATGTATCATGGTTTCCTTAAGGATCTAAACCACCGTTTTTAACATCGATAATAATCGTGATTATTTATTCAGCATCAGATCATTATATTAGAGTGATTTCTGAAGGATCATGTGACACTGAAGACTGGAGTAATGATGCTGAAATTCACAGGAATAAATTATATCTTACAATATATTCACATAGAAAACGGTTATTTTAACATGTAATAATATTTCACAATTTTACTGATTTTACTGTAATTTTGGTCACATAAATGCAGCCTTGGTGACTTCTTTTAATAAACAAATCTTGCAAACCCCATACGTTAAGACGTTTATTGATCATACACTTGTTATTAAAACTTATTTTTGAAAGGTTTATTGAAACTGGACCCGGCTCTCTCTCTTGCATTTTTTAAAGCAAACATCATGTTTTTGCAATTGTTTAAGGTGTAAAGTTCTCCTTTTAGTTTAGATTTGAGATTAGCTTAGAGTAATTCTAATAAACTTAAATATAAACTTTACAACACAATAGAAAAGTCCTGATGAAACGAAAGCCCCTGCACACATGAGGAGCTGGAGACTATGGCTTTTGTGTCATTTTACAAAACGAATTTCTGTGGAACCCACAACGCTCTCCGGATATTACTACACACACACACACACACACACACACACACACACACAAATATTTCACATAGTTCTGTTGGAACTCCATGGAAAAAGAAACGCAGTGTATCTTGAGGAATGTCAAAGTGAAGCCTGAACATCAGAGGAGGAAGAGGAAGTTAACCGGGGTGATTTCTACACACACACACACACACACACACACTATATCAAAGCAGATCGCTATCCCAGCTGCCACTGTGAGGATGCCACAGATGAAACTTCATCTGCATGACCCATCACACACACACACACACGCGCTCTTACAGACGAAACTACAGCTGCACAACAAGTGTAATGCAAAACAGAAGTGAAAAAATATTGACCTCAGAATATTTAGGCATAATATTTATGTATTTTAAAATTTCCATCCATTTGGGTCACACCGTTTTAACACAAACTGACCAAATCTGATCAGTAGCAGCCTTTGCTATGATTCACCCGTCTCGTTCGAAACAGAAGAGACCTCCACGTCAAAACTAATAAAAAACACCCCAAAATCCAAGATATGGTGCAAAAAATAAGCATAATAGGATGCAAAAACCATCGTACAAGTTTTAAAAAAAAATAATTATAACCAATACCACACGAGCAAGAGTGCCGTTTTCCCGAATATCAGCATGTTTGCAAATGCGATATTGATTTTAAACAACAATTCAATAAACTAACTAATATTGGGTGGGTGATTTCTATTTTTGACACAATATTAATAGAGCAAATAAATATATAAAAAGAAAATCAATTTGTCAACCAGTATCACAAGTGGCCAATTTACTAGAAAATCATGATCGGTGGATCCCTAAAACACTTTATAATAAACACTGTACACATTTGAAAGGATCTCTGTTGAGTATTTTCTTCCCATCAGTAAATCTAAAGTATGAAAGCTTGATTTCGCCACAGAATACAAAATTAAAAAAGGTAACTGCAACTATTTATCTCACAATTCTGACTTAATATCACAAAATATCACACAATTCTGACTTTATATCACACAATTCTGACTTTATATTACACAATTATGACTTTATACCACAGTTATGACTTTATAACACACAATTATGACTATATATCACACAATTCTGACTTTATATCACACAATTCTGACTTTATATCACACAATTATAACTTTATATCACACAATTCTGACTTTATATCACACAATTCTGTCTTATCACACAATTCTGACTTTATATTACACAATTATGACTTTATACCACAGTTATGACTTTATAACACACAATTATGACTATATATCACACAATTATGACTTTATATCACACAATTCTGAGAAATAAAGCCAGAATTGCGAGATGTACCTGCAATTGCAAGAAAAAAGTCAAACATTTTAAAAGATAATTGCGACTTTTTATATCACTCAATTGCGAGTTTATCACAATTCTAAATTTATTTCTCATAATTGCGTGTTATAAATTCATAATTGTGGGATATAAAGTCATAATTGTGTGATATAAAGTCAGAATTCAGTGATATAAAATCATAATTGTGATATAGTCATAATTGTGATATAAAGTCAGAATTGTGTGATATAAAGTCATAATTGAGTGATATAAAATCATAATTATGTGTTATAAAGTCATAATTGAGTGATATAAAGTCATAATTGTGTGATATAAAGTCAGAATTGTGTGATATAAAGTCATAATTGAGTGATATAAAGTCAGAATTGTGTGATATAAAGTCATAATTGTGTGATATAAAGTCAGAATTGTGTGATATAAAGTCATAATTGTGTGATATAAAGTCAGAATTGTGTGATATAAAGTCATAATTGAGTGATATAAAGTCAGAATTGTGTGATATAAAGTCATAATTGAGTGATATAAAGTCATAATTGTGTGATATAAAGTCAGAATTGTGTGATATAAAGTCATAATTGAGTGATATAAAGTCATAATTGTGTGATATAAAGTCAGAATTGTGTGATATAAAGTCATAATTGAGTGATATAAAGTCATAATTGTGTGATATAAAGTCATAATTGTGTGATATAAAGTCATAATTGTGTGATATAAAGTCATAATTGTGTGATATAAAGTCAGAATTGTGTGATATAAAGTCAGAATTGTGTGATATAAAGTCAGAATTGTGTGATATAAAGTCATAATTGTGTGATATAAAGTCAGAATTGTGTGATATAAAGTCAGAATTGTGTGATATAAAGTCAGAATTGTGTGATATAAAGTCAGAATTGTGTGATATAAAGTCATAATTGTGTGATATAAAGTCAGAATTGTGTGATATAAAGTCAGAATTGTGTGATATAAAGGAATTGTGTGATATAAAGTCAGAATTGTGTGATATAAAGTCATAATTGAGTGATATAAAGTCATAATTGAGTGATATAAAGTCATAATTGTGTGATATAAAGTCAGAATTGTGTGATATAAAGTCATAATTGTGTGATATAAAGTCAGAATTGTGTGATATAAAGTCATAATTGTGTGATATAAAGTCAGAATTGTGTGATATAAAGTCATAATTGAGTGATATAAAATCATAATTATGTGTTATAAAGTCATAATTGTGTGATATAAAGTCAGAATTGTGTGATATAAAGTCATAATTGAGTGATATAAAGTCATAATTGTGTGATATAAAGTCAGAATTGTGTGATATAAAGTCATAATTGAGTGATATAAAGTCATAATTGTGTGATATAAAGTCATAATTGTGTGATATAAAGTCATAATTGTGTGATATAAAGTCATAATTGTGTGATATAAAGTCAGAATTGTGTGATATAAAGTCAGAATTGTGTGATATAAAATCATAATTGTGATATAGTCATAATTGTGATATAAAGTCAGAATTGTGTGATATAAAGTCATAATTGAGTGATATAAAATCATAATTATGTGTTATAAAGTCATAATTGAGTGATATAAAGTCATAATTGTGTGATATAAAGTCAGAATTGTGTGATATAAAGTCATAATTGAGTGATATAAAGTCAGAATTGTGTGATATAAAGTCATAATTGTGTGATATAAAGTCAGAATTGTGTGATATAAAGTCATAATTGTGTGATATAAAGTCAGAATTGTGTGATATAAAGTCATAATTGAGTGATATAAAGTCAGAATTGTGTGATATAAAGTCATAATTGAGTGATATAAAGTCATAATTGTGTGATATAAAGTCAGAATTGTGTGATATAAAGTCATAATTGAGTGATATAAAGTCATAATTGTGTGATATAAAGTCAGAATTGTGTGATATAAAGTCATAATTGAGTGATATAAAGTCATAATTGTGTGATATAAAGTCATAATTGTGTGATATAAAGTCATAATTGTGTGATATAAAGTCATAATTGTGTGATATAAAGTCAGAATTGTGTGATATAAAGTCAGAATTGTGTGATATAAAGTCAGAATTGTGTGATATAAAGTCATAATTGTGTGATATAAAGTCAGAATTGTGTGATATAAAGTCAGAATTGTGTGATATAAAGTCAGAATTGTGTGATATAAAGTCAGAATTGTGTGATATAAAGTCATAATTGTGTGATATAAAGTCAGAATTGTGTGATATAAAGTCAGAATTGTGTGATATAAAGGAATTGTGTGATATAAAGTCAGAATTGTGTGATATAAAGTCATAATTGAGTGATATAAAGTCATAATTGAGTGATATAAAGTCATAATTGTGTGATATAAAGTCAGAATTGTGTGATATAAAGTCATAATTGTGTGATATAAAGTCAGAATTGTGTGATATAAAGTCATAATTGTGTGATATAAAGTCAGAATTGTGTGATATAAAGTCATAATTGAGTGATATAAAATCATAATTATGTGTTATAAAGTCATAATTGTGTGATATAAAGTCAGAATTGTGTGATATAAAGTCATAATTGAGTGATATAAAGTCATAATTGTGTGATATAAAGTCAGAATTGTGTGATATAAAGTCATAATTGAGTGATATAAAGTCATAATTGTGTGATATAAAGTCATAATTGTGTGATATAAAGTCATAATTGTGTGATATAAAGTCATAATTGTGTGATATAAAGTCAGAATTGTGTGATATAAAGTCAGAATTGTGTGATATAAAGTCAGAATTGTGTGATATAAAGTCATAATTGTGTGATATAAAGTCAGAATTGTGTGATATAAAGTCAGAATTGTGTGATATAAAGTCAGAATTGTGTGATATAAAGTCAGAATTGTGTGATATAAAGTCATAATTGTGTGATATAAAGTCAGAATTGTGTGATATAAAGTCAGAATTGTGTGATATAAAGGAATTGTGTGATATAAAGTCAGAATTGTGTGATATAAAGTCATAATTGAGTGATATAAAGTCATAATTGAGTGATATAAAGTCATAATTGTGTGATATAAAGTCAGAATTGTGTGATATAAAGTCATAATTGTGTGATATAAAGTCAGAATTGTGTGATATAAAGTCATAATTGTGTGATATAAAGTCAGAATTGTGTGATATAAAGTCATAATTGAGTGATATAAAATCATAATTATGTGTTATAAAGTCATAATTGTGTGATATAAAGTCAGAATTGCGAGATATAACAAATATGTCACAATTCTGACTTTACATCACTCAATTTTGAGAAATAAAGTCAGAATTGCGTGATATAAAGTAATTCTGAGAAATAAAGCCAGAATTGTGATATCTCGATGTAAACTCTGCAATTGTGAGATAAAAAGGTCGCAGTTATCTTTTAAAATGTTTTCCAGCATCTGCGCACTTCAGTACTTCTGTGAGGGACACATCAGACTTTACTCTTCAGAAAGATGAAGCTTGATGAAGCGGACGTGCCTCGGGCTGGCGAGGGTTTGAGAGATTCATCATCGGCTGTCAGCGAGAGCCCAGAGCAATCCACACATCACAAGCTTTCTGAAACTCACCTGCCGTCCACTGCACACACAACACTCTTTCATTTACGCTCTTTAAACGAGACACTTGTGAGGTGTAATGTTAGTTAAGGGTTCTTGCAATAAAACAATCTAGCGCTAGTCGCACTTTATATTTATTTAATTTAAATTTTCCATGACCTTTAGAAATAATCAAGCTGTTTTGCTACTGTAAGACATGTAAATACACACTATTATAACTTCACTGCGTGCAATAAGTCTCTTTCAAAGTGAGATATTTCAAGCCTTAATTTTTTATAATTTTGATGATTATGGCTTACAGATATGAAAACCTTTTCACAATATTCTAATTTTGAATTTGGGGTTTTCATCAACTTTAATCCATAATCATCAAGATTATAACAAAAAAGGCTTGAAATATCTCACTTTGCAATTAATGAGTCTATATAATATATTAGTTTTACCTTTTAAGTTGAATTACTGAAATAAATTAACTTTTGCACAATATTCTCATTTTTCAAGTTTCATCTGTATATTGGGTCATAATCAAGTTCTGACTGAAATCAGATCTCTGTGAGTATGATCATGATCAAATTATATCAAATCAATCCACAATCTGCAACCAAGTTTGTGTCACAACAGAAACATGCAGTTATAAATCACTAATAAGGCTTTTTAGCTGAATTAAATAGCAAAACAACTATAAAACAAAACAATTCTAGAAAGAGCAAAAATACAAATTATAATATTATTTTTTAAAAATTGCTTTGATATTAATAGTTTGCATAACATGCAAATATGTCATAACAAACTGTGACAACATTACCTTATATAAATGTGAATACAACACAAAATATTTTTTTATACTGATAACACACTTCAAATTCTTGATTATATAGCTGTAAATATCACTCTTAGGGAATGTTTACACCACAACTAGGAATGCACCGATACGATAACCAATATTTCTTTATATTTGAAAGCCGATAACTGACATTTCTTTATATTTGAAAGCCGATAACCGAAAAATTCTTTATATTTGAAAGCCGATAACCGACATTTCTTTATATTTGAAAGCCGATAACCGACATTTCTTTATATTTGAAAGCCGATAACCGACAATTCTTTATCTTTGAAAACCGATAACCGACATTTCTTTATATTTGAAAGCCGATAACCGATAATTCTTTATCTTTGAAAGCCGATAACCGATAATTCTTTATCTTTGAAAGCCGATAACCGATATTTCTTTATCTTTGAAAGCCGATAACCGATAATTCTTTATATTTGAAAGCCATGAACCGATATTTCTTTATATTTGAAAGCTGATAACCGATATTAATTTAAATGTGAAAGCTGATAACTGATATTTTCTTATATCTGAAAGCCGATAACCGATATTTCCTTATATTTGAAAGCCTATAACTGAAAGTTCTTTATATTTGAAAGCCGATAACCGATAATTCTTTAAATATGAAAGCTGATAACCGATATATTGGCCGATATAAATCTAAATCCAAGTTTTATATAATTTTTGAGAGCCTGATTACAAAAACAAGTCTCACCATTAAAATCCACGTCCCAAACACGTAATTATAATGTTCTCATAATTTTATGTAGCCGATATGATAGACTTGTGTTGCACCGGACTGTATTTTTTGAAGTTATTTCAATCATAATTTAAGCAATTCAAACCCATCATGTTCAACAGTGCGCATCTGAAGTGTCTCATCTGGAGTTAATAATACATTATTTATCGGCTTTAACATATCGGCCACATTTTTTTATCGGGCCGATAACGATAACATTAAAAATGAACATAAATCGGCTGATACTGATATGGTGGCCGATATTTGAGCATCCCTAACGACAACGATGTTCTCAAAATGGAAATGTTTTTGTCATTTGTGTTTTTGAAACGGTGTGTGTACAGAAGCCGATCTCCGTTAACACGGATATAAAAATAAAAATACAGCAATTTGCTAAATTTCTACAGTAATGCCATATTGAAATGTATTCCGAATCTAAAAAATTAAAAATAAAATCAAAACAATTAGATGTACCTGAAGATGTAGCATTGATCATATGTAACATAAACTTCAGTGAATTATAAACGGAAGAGAGTCTTTCTTGTTTTGTAAAGAAATGTCACAAAAGAAAACATTGCATAATGCTGCCAGTTTTTAGGTCATTGTTTTATGAGTCACAAAGTGTGTTTGTCGCTTGTAAAAAAACTGTAAACATCCCGTGAATATACTTTATCAGTAGAAAAAATTAAATAAATATTATGCAATCATTTAAGACATTTCTCCTTATCAAGAAATGTTTAATAACATAAAACTTCTTTAAAAATGATTCAAGAACCCTATATAGTTATATATAGGACCTCACCAAGTTTGTTTTCACTATAAGAGGACAGAAAATTATCCCAAAAAATACTCCTAATTTGAAGCATTTCTGAAGCGGGTGTTTGAAAGCAACACACAAAAGCACTTCCAGAGAAAAGAAGCATGTGTGTATTTGGACTTTTGACTCTAAACCTCATAGTTGCTGATATATAGACCTGTGACAGCTGCAGTTGTAAGTGTAAGTGTGTGTGTGCGTGAGAAAGAGAGAGAGTGTGTTAGGATTTTAGAGCAACAATAGGATTTTAAGTTTCAACCTATATATGAGATAAAGTGACTATTTTATCTTAAAAATGTTAAAAAATAATCGTTCTTTTTTTCACTGATTTAAAATTATTATCATTTTGCAATTTTTTAATAAACAAATAAAGTGTGTGTTTACAGACAAGGGTTTTAACGTTGAACTCTGTGTTATCTGCTCCGAGGTCCATAAACGTCCTCGCACAACATAAACGTACATTTAATCGTAAAAGTCAACAACACTGAGCAAATATCTGTAACCGACACAGAAACGCCTCGTCACAGCGATCAGGCGCCACTTCAATTCAAACTCGGAAAATGATTAATAAATTAAAGTGTCACACACTGTTGAGGACAGAGAAACCACATGACCTCTCCTATCTTATTTCCCATGATTCCCTGCGCTCGGAAGAAAGCGGATCAAATGAAACTGCTTAGAGGACTATTTCAGGACATGAACGATAAACAATATAACAGTGACTTCCTGCGTTCTCGTCGTTAAATCTGCGCTGGATGTTGGGATTGCGGTAAATCATTGTTTATAACCGGAAGGTTCACATTACGACACCGCGTCTGTTTATATTGGTCCGTTTATCATGCATCTCGCAAACGAGTCATGAGTCACTGTTATTAGCAAATCTCAACATCAATGGCATGCAGACACTGTCATTGAAGATATTCCATAAAGTGCTCATCTAATGTACAGTTACACACTACACAAAGATAATTAACTGGAAATTATGTAACGGCAATATTATTACCTCACATTTACACTGCCATTCAAAGGTTTGGGGTGAGTACGATCTTTTTAATGTTTCTAAAAGAAGTCTCTTCAGCTCACCAATACTGTATTTATTTAACCAATAAATTATACAGTAAAATTATAAAATTGCAACCTAAATATGCTTTAAAGTGCAATTTATTCCTGTGATCAAAGCATCATTACTCCAGTCTTCAGTGTCACATGATCCTTCACAAATCACGCTAATATGATGATCAAGATTTATGATTATTATCAATGTGAAAGATGATCATTTTTAATTTAAAGCAGTTATTTGAAACAGAAATCTTCTGTAATATTAAATGGCTCATTCTGTGTTCATTTTTTTTTTTTTCTGAAGACACACCAATTAACTGTCACCGTCCCACAGGTGCCATTATATTTTTAAAACAATAATATCTTAGAAAAGACCTTAAGTAAAATTGACAAACTATATATCATTTGAAAGCTTACAATCTCTAGTTTCCATATATTTTCAAAATAATTTACACAGGAGCCGTAATTTATCAATTTGCAACAAGAATATTTTCATACTCGTAAAGCGTGTTCAGACCTTTATTTTGAAATAGGAATGAACATGAAAAAAGTTAGAAACCTCAGTTTGATTTCATGCCAAGAGTTTAAAAGATAGCATCCATTCAATTATTTTAGAAAAAAAGGTCTGAAAATGTTTTAAATATTACGAAAAAAAAATAGATTCACCATTTGTGTTATGGCAATAAGCTATAACGCGCATGCGTGTGATTTGTATGTGATTCCTAGAGGTTGAATTCATATCAAAATCTGCCAAACTACCCATACTACTTCTGAATAGGATTTCTACTTCATAAATAGTGTGACATTTGTGAAAATAATGGTTCAGATCACTGAAAACACATATGGAAATGGAGGCGCCCTTATATGGGCTGTAATGGAGTCTGGTTGTGCCCTAGTGGAAGCGTTCGGTACTGCGCCCAAACTAAATCTCACTGAAAGCTTATTTTTTGAGATATCAACCTAAAATTTGAAAAACAACTTGTTCAGATTTTTTGGTTTGATTTTTTTGCAGTTTTAGAGTAGCCCAGGTTTTGAAAATATATATTTTATATAAAATATGAATAATTAATTTTTTTACATTTCTATAAACTAAAACTTCTATAACTTTTTTTCTGTTTCACTTTCTTAATTTATTTCACGTCAAGAAAAACCTGCCAAATGTCTTCTTTAAAATGAGACCAATCTTACGTCTATATTCCAAATCATTCTTGAATTACAACCATTTAAGTTTGAAATGAGCATTTCCATGTCTATTCAATAGTGATGAGAGAGAACATAATAAACATCATGAATGAATATTTACTGATAAAACCACAGTTTTTTTTTTTTTTTGAGGGGGTCAGAATGATCCTTTTCACCTGAGATTTGGAGCCAAAGTGAAAATGTTCATTACTATTTTACTTTTTACACACATATTGGCCTATTAGTACAACCTGTTGCCTTCAGAAATCCTCGTTGCATTATATGCCGACAGTGACAGCTCGAGTTTGCATGCCTCAAGTACTGTAATATTATTAGACTTTCGCTCTTATGAACAGACCTGTCTTTTGTTATCTTCAGTTTAAAAGCCCTGCATGGTTCAATCCTAGAGATATGGGGATCTTGTGAACAAATTGCACACATTTTCAGAGGTCAATCTCATAATCTTGTTTCCTTCATTCAAAACAATTTCATACAGTTGTTAGAAAATTTTTCTAAAGATACATTAATTTCCTTTAAGATTCTGGTTTCTTTTGGGATGCCCTGTACGGTTTATTCCCAGAGATGTGTGCAAATCTATGTGCAAATGGTTCAACTTTACACATTTTCAATGGTTGAACACCAAACGTGGTGTATTTTGCACTTCTGGTTGGACGTTAACTATACCATGGTCTCGTTCTTCAATTGTACTCTGAGCACTGACAATAAAGCTGAATCTAATCTAGGCTAAATCTAATCTAATCAGCTGATGTCGCATAAATGACTAAACATGTTATCTAACATCATTTTCTCAACCAAAGACAGCCTCAAAAACACGCTGGTGTTTCTGACGTCACAAACGACCATTCAGATCAACCAGTGGATCTCTGAGTGAGTGAGTGAGTGGAGGTGGGGCTCATTTGCATATTCATAGAACCATGCATACTAAATGAGGCAAGGGTGTCAAGGCATGAAGACATTGTTTTTCAAGGAAAAAAACATTTAAATATGTCATTTTGGTGAGTTTTAAGGGATATAATTATTGACTAAGGGACTATAACATCTCCAGTTACTAATTTTTAAAGCTATATAAAACTCTTAAGAAATACTTAAGAAATTAAAAGTGCTTATTTACTCTTGATTTTTAACTTGACTGACATAAAACAATGCAATGAAGGAATCAGTTTGATTTTCAAAATAAAGTGATAATAATCATTTTAAAATCAATTAAAAAAATATTATTATTTTTTACATTTTAAATTATTGTACCAAATGCCTTTTTAGATAAAATATACACTTTTCCTCATAAATAAATACGTAAAAAAAATTAAGGAATCAGTTTGACGTCAAAGTAAACTGAAGTAAAACTGAAGACTCAGCACTGTCAAAATAAAGCCCTTTTCGGACAGCTACAATTCCTGTCTCGTGTCTAAGGACTCTTATTTTGAAACTGAACTCAGTGTTTTCCCTGAGATCTCGTTGTAGATGTTATTGTGAAGGTGAATGGGAAATAAAAGCCTGTCGATAGCAGCGTAAAGAGAAAGACCTAGCACATACGAGATGACGGCTGATAAATCACAAATGGTTTTACCTGCCAAGAGCAACAGATGAGAGCGAGATAAGAGGGGACGAGAAATGAAAGGTCGAGATGAAACGACCTGTGTTCGGCAGGCTTCAGTTCTTCTGTGAGCGACGGCCTGAATGCGTAATCGAGTGTGTTTCAGCTCTACTGATGGTGCTGAACACACTGACAATGTATTGTAATGTTTGACATTACAAGTGCCATACACTGCTAGACAACACACACAAACACAGTGTGACTGTGACCGATAATCTACACTACTGGTCAAAAGCTTGGAATCATTTTTAGTGGAAACCGTGATGCGATTTATTTTTCTGGATTCTTTGATGGATAGGAAGTTCAAAAGAACAGCATTTATTAATATTTATTAGCATTTAAATGAAGCCTGAAGCCTGAATGAAAATAAAATAAGTACAGAAAATGATAGAGATTAACTACGGCTGATTATAAAGGACTCCTGATTACTCTCGACGCACTGCTGGAGTGTGTTTTCTGCGCTAGTTTACATGAAATTACAAGCATTATTACACATGATGATTATTTGAGCTCATCGTTTTTGAGAGAGTGCTTAGAATATTTAGACAAAAATGTAAAAAATTCATTCGTCACATAAAATTAACTAGAAAAGGCAGTTTTTACAAGTTAGGATATACACAAATATACATATATATATATATACGTATATAAAAAATATAGACAATAAAAAAAAAAAATATATATATATATATATATTATATAATTATATATATATATATATATAATAAAATACAATACAAAAATGTAAATTAATATACAAAACAATACCTATAATAAACCAATAATAATAATAATAATTAAAGCTGCAAGCAGCATTTAGCGGGGTTCAAGCAGTTTAGGCCGTTAAGGCCTTTAAGCACAAAAGCATCAAAAGACATTAAGTTTTAAGTTTCAATAATGGCAATTTACCATAGGGAATACATTGTTTTTAACATTTTTAACAGTTATAGCGCCACCTATAGTCCGATCTCCATGAAACTTTGCATGCTTGTTGAATAAGTTATGACACATGTGCTCATCAATTTTTGTGAAGTTCTGACTTTTCCTTTAGGATTTATAGGCTTTTGGGTGCATTTTGTCATGCCCTCTTTTATAAATGACCCGGTTATAGCAAAATAAATGACAAAGTTCAACTTTTTTTTGATAATTATTGATCTAGAGTGTCCAAAGAATTGTCCTAGACTGGTCTGGTTCCGATCCGGCAAAAAACCAGGGACTAGTTCGCAAAAGTACGTTTTTAACATATTCGTGAATATTTAACGAACGATTTGATTGACAGCAATGGTTCTTGAGGCAAAGTTGTTCAGCATGAGGAGATCTATCAATTGATATACATATTGTGGGGGTGTATGCAACACCACGTGATAACAGAGCCATAAAACTCGTTAGCGCCAACTAGTGGCCGATTTCTTTCAAAATTCTTACAGATCTCTAGGGGCATGAGTCAAACATGCCCAACGAGTTTCGTTCCGATCGGCCTTCGTTAACCTTGTTTTATAGGTGCTCAAATTTCATTGGCCGATGGCGGCCATGTTTTTTGAGATACACCAATGTCCTCATACACATACATGGGGCCTTGGACAAAGACACTGCATACCAATTTTCAAGTCAATCGGACTAACGGTCAGCTGGTCAGAGCCCTTTTTTAGTTTTATTCGTTTTATAGCGCCACCTAGTGTTCCATCGTGGCGATTTTTTTACTGTGACCTCAAATTGAGCTTATACATATGTGTACCGAGTTTGTTGAGGATATCTCATTTACTTCTCGAGTTATAGCCATTTTAGTAAAATAGGCTCCTCCCACAACATTTATTTTGCGCCCCCTAGCGACCGCAAAGAGACTTTTTCAACATTTTTTTGATAATTATTGATTTTCAGACTCCAGAGAACATTCCTGCACTGGTTTGGTTTCGATCGGGCAAAAAACCAGGGACTAGTTCGCAAAAGTAGTTTTTCGACAAAATTCAAAATGACGGAAAATCTATCATGACGGAAATGAAATCGGAGATATACATTTTTTTCATCAGGTGACCAGCTTTCCAATGATATAAGACACTTGAGCGTACGACTTACGGTCTAGGAGTTATGAGCAGTTTCGCGCAATTGGTTGCTATAGCGCCACCTATGGGCCAATCGGGGTCATAATTTGATAACCTCTCCTCGATTTTTGTACTACCATCTGACAAAGTTTCAGAGCTCCAGCACTTACGGTTTGGGCTGCACGATGCGTTTTAGGGGAGAATAATAATAATAATAATAATAATAATAATAATAAAAATCAGTACAAAAACAATAGGGTTTCAGCACTTCGTGCTTGAACCCCTAATAAAAAATAAAATGATACTAATCATTTTAAAATCAATTAAAAAAATTCATTTAAATCATTGTACCAAATGCCTTTTTAGATAAGATATACACTTTTCCTCATAAATAAATACGTAAAAAAATAACAAACCTAAAATCTTGATGTTTCTTGATGAATTAGACCGAGATCATTCTCACTCACACACTCACACATTGTGTTTTCATGTTCCATAGACATAATGTTTTTTTACTGTACAAACTGTATATTCTCTCCCCTTACACTAACTCTACCCCTAAACCTTCCCATCACACACACACACACACACACACACACACACATCACCTGCCCTTATAGGCACAGAACGCAGACTCTCAGGGGCCAGAATAGAAGATAGTGGATAAAATGCACCGACTGAGGAATATCTGATTTAGTATTTATACTAAACAAGCGTTCATTGTGGAAGACAATCATCCGGGGTCTGTGTGTGTGTGGCCAGCAGGAGGCATGATCTCGTTTAGCGCACTCACACACACACACACACACACGAGTGCTGATGTCCGCAAACACCACAGTAACTAGCAGCTCATTACACTAATGAGCCTGTCATCGGCGGAGCGGGTTTAGTAATATCGCAGCCGCTGAACTGTTGTGGCACTCGTTTGCTCTTCAAACTCTCATCAGAGTATCAGAAGATCAAGTCCAAACCCTCATCCTCATCCCGCGGTTTATCTGCGTCTCCAGCAGCTGCTAACGTCCGCAGATCGTGTTCAGGACAGCTGGAGACGAGCAGATTCGGGAACAATGGAGTCTAGCAACACCGAGCCGGCTGTCAGAGACCCGCTAACACACCAGCAACACTCAATACTGTGAATCAATACATCAACTTTCTTCATACTTCCCTGTGAAGGCCTCCTTCACCTCTGTATAGATGAAACGTAGTCAAAATAATTACAGTTCACATGGACACACAAAATAATGATTCTGCATGATATATTTTTAAGGCCAGACAATTCGTTTGTTGAGGTCAAATCCTGATCTGGATTTGAACAGTTCATCAATGCACATCAAAACAAGTCACTTCTGAATCGACTTTCTGTTACTGCTGACATCATCAAGCACAATCATCTATCATAAAGTATCCAATCAAGCTAATTCATAAATCATCATCATTATGATGTCTTTACCATCAGCTCATTAGCATATCATCACACACATTTACATATCAACACTTATTGTTGCCCTGCCCCAATGAACACTAGTGTGAATGACACTAAACTAACTAACTAAAAGTGAAATAAGTTGTAGAAAAAAAAATAAACAAAAACAAAAATTAAACAGTACAAAAATTAACTAAATACAGTGTACTTAAAAATGAAAAATGCAATAAAATAAATATACAAAACAATTAATTAAATAAACAAACATAAAAAGAAACCAAAAAATTAAATAAAAAATACAATAAAATAAAAAATACAAAAATAAATAAAATAAAAAATACAAAAAATTAAACATAGTACAAAAAAATAACTAACTAAAATAAAACAATGTAATTAAAAATTAAAAACGCAATAAACTAAATAAGCAAAACAATTAATTAAATAATGAAACAAAAAATAAAATTAAAATTAAAAAAAAATTAAAAATTTAATTAAAAATAAATTAAATTAAAAATAAATTAAATTAAAATACAATAAAATTTAAAAATAAATAAAACATCATTATGCTAAAAAGAATGAAATAAAAAAGATATCAAATTTAATTTATTAAATTTAAAACAAAGTAAACGAAACCAAAAATTAAACAAAGTAGTACAAAAATTAACTAAATAAAATAAAACAGTGTACTTAAAAATAAAAAATGCAACAAAATAAATATTCAAAACAATTAATTAAATAAATAAAAAAATGTAATAAAATAAAAGATACAATAAATTAAAAATAAAAATAAATAAAAAAATAAATTAAATAAAACAGTACAAAAATTAACTAAATAAAATAAAACAGTGTAATTAAAAATTTAAAATACAATAACTAAATATGCAAAACAATTAACTAAATAAACAAACAAAAAAATGACAAAATTAATGAAATTAAAAACAATTAAAATTAAATTAAAAATACGATAAAATTAAAAAATAAAAATAAATCAAATAAAAAATACAATAAAATTTAAAAAATTTAATTAAATTTAAAAAAATGCTAAAAAAAAGAAAGAAAGAAAGAAAAAAAGACATCAAAGCGACATCTTCATTGGTTCCCATGTCAGGCTGTTTTTGGCTTCTTCAAATAACTACATTTCCATGAAGAGATCAATAACTCCTCCAGCTGGATCGCGCACTCGAGAAAACAGGCGTCTGTATTTAAAGTCCAATCTTCAGAAACCTCCATCTATACTGGAGTTAAACATATGCTATAGACCAGGGGTTCTCAAACATTTTGGTGCCAGGGACCCCTTGCAGGGGAAAAAAAATTCCAAGGACCCCCCTCATATTTATAACAGTTATTGAGCACAAAGTTAATGTGTGAGCGGCAAATGAAATATTTTTGCACAAAATGAATGGTCTCCACCCAGGGTACTATGCAGGAATTTCTAAATAGCCTACTGAGGTAACGAAAGTGATCTTGCTAGGAATCACTTAGGATCCCTCACTTAGGATTTTTTGATGTTCTTGATCTACACATGTGCATTTTAAGGTGTTTTAAGGCCCCACAATTGGATAACTATAGATTTAGTAGAAGCATGTCAGTCAGTGGCATACATTTTTTTTTTTGTCAAGATGTCACGAAACACAATCACATATTCCAATCAGGAATGGCCTTAAAAGAGAAATGTTTCAATAATTAGGCCTATTCTGCACACAAATAAAGCCCATAAGCCTATAAATACAATGATAATAGCATTATGTTTAATAGGTGCGTGCGTTGTTAATTTGAGCTACTGTAATTAGCTAAAAAAAAACATACACTGTAAATGATTTCTGTTGTTTTCACAGGATTATACTGTTTTTCTCAACAGTTTCTTACTGTATAATCTATGTACAGTAAGTTACAGTAGATTTAGTTGTTTTCACAGTATTAAATTGTTTTTTCAACAGTTATGTACTGTGCACACAGTTGACAGTATGTTACTGTAGAATTTCAATGCATTCTGGGAAATTATCAGTTACTGTTAATCTAAATACAGCAGTGCAAATTGACCGCGAAAAACACCACACACAGTTCCACGGGTAAAATTGCTAGCCTACTAATGTTATTCTTACATTTAAAATAAAAATGTAGCACTGGTTGACCATTAACAGTCATAATTTATGACATAATTTATGTCAGTGGGGTGTGCATGAGAGCATATTTGACTTTGGAAGAGTTTCTCTGTCGTGTCAGTGGTGCTGCTGTCTTTTCTGCCGACCTGCAACTTCTTCATCTGGTAAGTAATAATTCTTATAATGTGTACGGATTCTAGCTAATAACTTTAAAGTTTTTTAGAATAGCTGACCACGATTTATACATTCAATTTAATCTATTCTAGACATTTTAATATAATATGTATATGATAGGCTACTCTTCAATGTAGCCATTTGGGGCATGTTACTGTAAATTCAAATACATTAGTACGAAATGACCGCGAAAAATAACCACAACCAGCTGCCATTTTATGAAGAACTCTTCAGTTCCCTTCTCTCGATCTGTAAGAACGCGCAGGCCGTGCATCGCGTCGCTGTCGGCAACGTTTTCGCCATAGGCCTACATATCTGGTTAGTAATTCATATTTTTATGCAAACCATATGAGTTACGTACGTTAACAGATTAACGTTAGAAAGAACTGGCCGCGGAATGTTCTATAAGCCTATAAGTCAGACGCGGATTTCTTTTATCTTGATAGCCTAATTACTTGATTAAATATGTGATTTTATTAACATATATTTCATATGTAACCTCTTATAAGGTCAAAATGGTCTAATCATTTTGTTATTTACCACGTTAAGTCGGTGAAAGCGCCTGCACGTTCATTATTTTATAACTTATAGGGGTTAGGAATTGAAAATCGATATCCTGAAATCGGATATCCAAGGTTAGGATTCGGATTTATTGTTATAAAATTAAAGTGTCAATTCCTCTTATTGATTTTTTCACGCTTTTTTTTCGTGTAAATCCTGCCCTGGCGTTCTGCCATTTAACGTTAACGTTACCTCAGTGATAACTGATGGACCACGGGAAGCGCCCAGGTGTATTTTTGTCCAAAATATTAAGTCATGTATCACACAAGCAAGATTTAACCTACGTTTTCACGTGATCGTAAATGAATTGATGTTGAGTTATGTTTCAGCTTGCGTTGCATTCAAAAGAAAAGAGTGGACGATAGAGATGAGTTATCTTTAGCCGTTCTTGGCATATTTATTTCAGCTGTTGACACATCAGTCTCTAATGAAGATTCTCTCAGTAATATGATCCTCTTAACTACGGTAAATCAACTTGGACAAACATAATAATAATACAAACGCATCCTCCATAGCCTATACTTTAGTGCCCTCTTGTGGCATAAACATATGCACAACACTGAACAGTATAGCATTGCATTATATTACACAGCATACAACTGAGGACATAATGAACATACTTTAACAATTAATTTTAAACAACAGTCCAACAAGATTTTAGTATTAAGTGAATTACACTTTAGACATAATTTTGTCTGTTTTTGCTGTTTAGCCAAAACAACAACAACAAAAACGTACTGTATTTTAACTGTCTTGTCTGTTCTCCTTTTCCACAGGTGTGAGCTGTGCATGTTAAGAAGACCCCTATCCATCTTGACGACCGATGAATTGTAAATCTAATCTAATTTAACTATTCTATTTCTCTAACTACTACTACTATACCTTGGTCCAGCACTGACCCACTGAGAACATTTTAAACAGATTATTATCCATCTGTGAATTTTGTCTATCTGCAAGTTGTTAAGAATTGTTGTGTGAAAATAAACGTTGTTGTACAGTTTAAGGTTTAATTGCATAAAAGCTTGGATAGAAAACTTCCTATTGCAAAAGTTAGAACATAAGTCTGCATATAAATGATTATTAATACCGTAATGCAAGTTTTTCATGGCACATGTGCATGATGAGGTTGTTGTGTTTAGTTTTTTTTTTTAAAGGACACTGCTAACTTGTCATTTTGTAATACTCATCTGGATTGGTGGTTTACTTGTCAAAGCTAGTTTATATGTGTCTCCCAGCCCTGCAAATCTGGTCCCTTAGATAGAAAGCAGCCAAAAACCCTTTAAATATAGGGACCAGTTAGACAGTCTATCTCAAACCAATAGACAATCTTAGACTAGTTTAAGCTGTTTTACCCCAGCAGGGAGTGGGTGGATGAGTTGTTATGAACTATCTTTCTAATAGATTGATCAGATAGCACCCCTTTAATCTTTTCTATTTTACCTGATTTTTTTTTGCATGTATTTATGCATAATTGTTCATGATTGTCATGCATGATTTTTATTGTATTATATTACATTTTTATTATTAATGTATTTAATTGTATTAATGTATTTAAATGTATATTATAAATGCGCTAATGTGTTTGAAAATACACAATAAACCTTGTGCAGTTAAATCTTCAATTGTTCTTTTTTCTATTTCCCATTAACAGTTAAAATAATATTTCTACGGATTTTCTACAGGTTACACAGTAGCACTATAAAATAAATACAATAACATTACATACTATACAGTATTATTAAAAATTAACAGTGTAATACTGTAGTTTAATATGGTAAGAAATTACAGTAAAATAATGTTATTTAATTTACAGTATGCTTAACAGTACTGTTGTTAGTGTTACGGTAATTTTACTGTTAAATGAAATACAGCAAGTACTGGATAATTGTTGCCAGTAAGTTACTGTTAATTTGACAAGAAATTTTTTACAGTGTACAGTATATGTTATATGAATCCATAATGTTAATCTCATGGGCACAGTATGTTTCTATTGACCTGCTTTTTCCTTTGTTAAAGTTGAGCATGATTAATACTTTGCAAACTGATTGTTTCAGTCGTTTTTTAAAACTTTTATCTAAAACAGCTGTTTAGTTTATGTTAATTAAGGCCTACATCTTATCTCGCACTTTATGACCGTTGACTGAAACATCGTGCGGGGAACTTTGAGTTCACTCCGACTCAAACATTTTGACATTGACGAGCTATCGTTGTTAGTCTGCTGAAGCACCTCAGACGAGAAGGTCAGTATCATCGCGATGTGCATCCTTGCAACCTCAGTTGTGGGTACGGCCCTGCACTTTTCACTATGCACTTTTATTTTGATAATGATCAGACTTCTAATGTCAAATCTACAGTAGTGCTAGAACTGACTATTGTGCGCGCACGCGAGACGCAATTACATGGGAATTTTTCCTCAGCAGTGGAAACAGGAATACTCTTATTTATGGTCATAGATAAGACAAGAGTGCATCATCCGAAACGGTAAAGTGTCCCTTTTTTTATTTGTGTATAGGCTACATTATAAATGACTACAAAATGTCATGCCTTTTAAAAATACAGAAAAGAACCGGATGCGGGTTCATGCCGTCTCTCTGTCTCCTTTCTGGCGCACGTCCCGCAAAATCAACAGCAGCGAATAGTCTACTTGACGCAAAGACATAGATTATCTATCTATAGAAAACTTTAAGTGTCTACTTTGTATTGTTTTATGTTAAATGCTTTATATAAGTTACTTAGGAATAAACAGCATGTTTTCAGATGATAAAGAAAACATGACTCATAGCATGGAAAAAAACGTTAGGTTGTAAATTATTTCGCGGACCCCCTGGCTTTAGCTCGCGGACCACCAGGGGTCCGCGGACCCCACTTTGAGAACCACTGCTATAGACGGCCTACACAAACTATAATTCATCAGAGACGGAGAAAGAACGACAGACATAGAAAGAGTTTGATCTATAGCTCGGCTAACTCTATTTCCAGTGTGATGGTTGGATGCACAGAAGTGTGTGAATGGTGTAGTCGGATGTTTCGGAGGAGAAACTGGCACTGCTAACGGGAGAAGATGCCAACCGACACACACCGCACAAAACACACAATTCTATTTGCAATTCCATTGGAGTAGACTCATGCAACGACATATAATTGCATGCTATTGTTATTGAGTGCACTTTAAAATACAGTGAATAAATCTGAAAACATTATTATAGGTTTCTAATGTGCTTTATACACTCCATATGACCTCTATTGTCAAGAAGCAGTGAGTGTGTGTTTGTTCACATACACTTGTTGCATTCATACACACACACACACTTCTGGAGTGAAATATTAACTGCCAGCATTCAATACTCGTCAATGGAGGACCAGCTGTTCCCAACCCCCAACACACACACACACACACACACACACACTCCATTCCAGCTTCCCAAATTCCTCTGCCATCTCCTCTTGTGACAGGCCAGAAACACACTTTACACAAGTATGCAAACACCGACACGAATGCATGACCAACCAGTCCCTCCAGGATTTCACGATTTTTTTTTTGTGATTTTTGCGATCAAAATGACTGATTTTGTGATGGTAATTTCCAAAAATTTGTGAAAAAATTTGCGATTTATATATAACATTTACCATAATAGTATTCAGTCCTTCCAGAAAAAAGCGGAGTTTTTTTTGTGATTGTTGCGGGCAAAAATTGATTGATTACGCGGTAAACTACTGGCAGCTGTGGTTGCCAGCATCATACCGTAAATTTATGCAATTTTATGCGATGAAATTGCAGGAATTTGCAAAAATTGCGGTTTGATGAAAAAGAGAAAAAAAGTGATTCCCCCAACATCCTATTCTCACTAGGCTAATGTAAGAGTCATTTCTTATTACTTCCTTTGATAAGCAAGCATACTACATCATAGAAAGTGCTGGGAATATTTAATTTCTCATCTTGTTTTATTTCAGACTGTAAGAGTGTAAATAAGGTGTGGCCCCTTTAAGAGCTGCGCGCTCCCTGTTGAACTCTCTGCAGTGTTGTATGTGCGCCTCGAACAATTAACCCATGTGTGCGGGTAATTTCTGTTTGATGCTACTTCTTTTATCTTATGATGTTTATTAAGTAACGATGTGACGGTAGAACGTGTGACAGACAGTTATACGAGTTCGATTTGTGAGATGTCAATCGCCTCCGTGAGTCTGTCTGTCGTCGCGTAATTGCGTCACTTCATAACGTTCCCATGGAAACAGGGGGAAATGGCTGCTCTTGTGTGAAGCAAACGCAACATTTTTCAACTTTCTGCTAAGATACATGTGACTTTTTTTGCAACGAAAATGCGAGGATTATGAAATTATGCAAACCCCGCATATTTTGCACGGAAATCGGCAATTTATGCGGCGAAAGTGCGCCGTATTTGAAAAAATGCGGCCCCCGCATAAATATGCAGACTTTGGCTGATTTTGCATTGAATTCAGCGATCGCATAATCGCGTTTTTCTGGAGGGACTGACCAACACATCGCAAACGTGCGCCGCTGCTGTATACTTAGTGTGTGAGCAGATATTGAGCGCTATGAGTTTACAAACACGTTATGGAAGAACACTGTCAAAGATCACTTCTAGAAATCAAACATTTCTTTATAATAACCAGTTATAAACATCGAGTAGATGAGATGAGTGCTCTAGTAGTGTACACTTATCAGGCACCTTCACGATCACAACATTCAGCACACTAGTACATAAAGCCATCGGTCTGAGAGAGAGAGAGAGAGAGAGAGAGACTATAGAAAGACTGCTAATACAGATGCATGTACATCAGACAGTCTCGACGGGATGCTGCCTATCTAGTGCTTCAGATCTGTCACTATTCCAGGTATGCTGCCTATCTAGACAGCGAGGAAGTTAGGGTTTTAGACAAACTAGGACACAACTAGACCATTTAGCAGACTTCAGCATGTTGATTGTGAAGGTCTGAACCAAACACACACACACACACACACTCACTTTTACTCACACACTTACTCAGACAAACACACTCACTCACTTCTACTCACACACACACACTGATTTACTCACACACCACACACACTTACTCACACACTCAATTACTGACACTCACACACACACACACACACACACATATACTTAGACAAACACATACTCACTTCTACTCACACACTTACTCAGACAAACACACTCACTCACTTCTACTCACACACACACACACACTGATTTACTCACACACCACACTCACTTCTACTCACAAACACACACTTACTCACACACTCAATTACTGACACTCACACACACAAACACACTCACTCACTTCTACACACACACACACACACTTTTCCTCACACACACATACTCACATGAACACACTCACTTCTACACACACACACACACACTCACTCATTCACTCAACTCACATACTCACTGACATGACCACTCACACGCGCACACACACTCACTCACTCAACACTCTCTCTCTCACACACACACACACACACACACACACACACACACTCAGTCACTTACACACACTTACCTCTACTCACACACTTGGGTTACTCACACTCACACATTCACTTCTACTCACAATCACACACTCACTTCCTCACACACACACACACACATAATCACACACGCAGACACTTTCAATCTCAGTCAAAAATCACACCGACCCAAACTTTTAAACAATAATCAAACAAAAAAGGCAAAGACGAGCACGTTGTGTGTGTGGTATGAGTGTGTGTACGAGTGTCTGAATCTGCATGGCTTTTATTAACCATGTAAACATCTCAAAAATATCTCAAAACGTAGTGTGAATATCCTGAAAAACACACTTCAGCGCTCCAGCATCATGTGTGTTTGCAGCCTCACACAGGTTCAAACACACACACACCTGTGTGTTTACGCTGTCCTGTCAGATAATGGTTCTAAAAATAATCGTCAAGCGTTGCGGGAGCTTTCATGTTTCCCTGACGGATCCGGGGAAGACCTGTCTGCATTCCTGCCTGCGATACACACACATATCAAATAACAGATCCAGCGTGACACGCATTGTGTTTATAATATAGCTGCACTGTGTGTGTGTGTGTGTGTGTTTATTCAGATAGCAGCCTTTGATGTGCATATCCTGATCTTCCATTATTCCTCTGTCACGCGTGTCTGCGCTGCGGGGAACAAAAGCTCAAGCAGGAAACTCAAATGTGATGGAGTTATTTGGAAATAGGTTAAGTTAACTGATGCAGGATTTGTATTTACATTAATCTTATATGGCCAAGTACACACACAATTCACATATGGCAAACAAGGACTGATTTGTTGCCCAATAAAATGATCCAAGACAATAAAGGTAAATATTAGGGCTGGGTAATAAATATCGATTCTCATTTTTACGAACCGATATCGATTCTTAAATCTCAAGAATCGATTAGTCATCCTGTTTCATTTGAATGAATGGATCATTGTATCGCGGCTGCGGGCATCCAAAAAAAATCGCAATAATCTTTGTCCTTTGTTACTATTGATATGAAACTAAGTCTCAATTTTCAAATTACGTCCATTTTCTTTAGAAATTCAAAAACATAAATAGTGTTTTGTCGCTGTGGCGTGAAATCGCTCTGGAGAAGCAGCAGCGCTGATCTCTCTTCCGGGTTAATAATACCAGTCACAGCGCCAAATAAACATGAATGAGCATCTGAAAGTGTGTTAAAGATAGAGTACAACTTATCCAAATCCGGATCATGTCACATTGATTCGCTCAATCTGCGTTTCAGCCGTGGAAAGACGTCAGTTAAACAGCTTGTAATCAATGTCATATATCGTCATATTTACCTCAGAAAACCCACATAAACTCGTTAGTCAGCTAGAAAAAATAACTCTAGAGAGGTGCAGTTTGCTAAATATATATATATTTGAATAAATCTGGCAAGTTTTTATGACAGTCATCATTTAAATGTTTATATTTCATATAATCTTCTTATTATAGAAATAAATAAAAGTGTAATTTAAGTGTTTGTATAGCAACAAAACAGTTCATTATTATCTTCATATTAGGCTAATGAAGCCCAACTAGACTCCCATAGTTTACAGCATTAGTTAAGAGATTTGATTCCCTTGAGAAAATTTGCCATTTATTGTAACTGATATCCAAAATAATCAATATTGAATCGAAATCGAATCGAATTGCAAGCTTGTGAATTGAAATTGAATCGAATTGTGAAATTTGTGTCAATACCCAGCCCTAGTAAATATGGTGTCTCCATACTTTCCCCATCAATTAAATCCCAGTTCATTATGGCTAAATTCACACACAAGCCTTCATGCCTCTGCTGACGAAGCCACGGTGTGTGTGTGTGTGTGTGGTGTGTGTTCACACTGAGATCTGTCACATGTGAGGGAATTTGTGACACTTTTGCTGGCCGTGTGAACGCACACAGTTAAATGAAATGCTATTTTTAAATATGCAAATCAAGCATCATCTAATTACAAATGCACTAATTTACTAATGCATTCCCAGAACAGAAATCCGAACATCCGATAAAGTGAAAGTGACCACAGATTTGAGATTTAAACAACCACATTCTCGCCTGAAACACTCTTAAAATTACATTTCATGACTCAATAACAGTAGTATTTTGATATTTCGCGGGTTTTCTCCTCTGCTATTGACGCTTGCTGGTTGGTGCGAGATGCATTCTGGGATACCTGGCTATCTCAAGTCCACATGAGTCACCTCTCGATGCATCCTCGGTAATTTTAAAGCCGATTTTTTCAATATTTTGATATTTTGCACCGTAAGATTTCCCGATTTTCAAATAGTCATATCTCGACCAAAACGTTTCCTATCCTAACAAACCATATAGAAATGGAAAGCTTATTTATACAGCTTTCAGAATATGCATAAAACCCAATTTTCAAAAAAAAAAAAAAAAAATTACCCTTCTTGACTGGTTTTGTGGTCCAGGGTCACATGTTAGAGTGATTTCTGAAGGATCATGTGACTGGATGCAATTCATTGTTGTTATTAACCCAAAAACACGAGGAGAAGCACTGATGTTATAGTTGTTAGTTAGCATGGCCGAGTGGAAACGGGCCGACAAGATAAACCATGTAATGCAATTGTACACAAATCCCCAGTGATATTCATACTTATATTAATGCGATTCCAAATGAGCCAAACGTTCAATGCATCTCACACACACACACAAACACAATAGCGAGGCGTTAACCGCGCAGGAGATCTAAACCGCATCCAGAAAACTTTCCGTGCGTTTCTAGTTACCTGTGTGTCTTTCAAAGGCAGCTACTGTAACCAAACACCGGCGTAAGGGCGTGCCAGCCTCACTCTCACTCTCTCTCTCTCTCTCTCTCTCTGTTGATTTTTCCAGGCCATAATTTGCTGCTGTCGCTACCTCTTCTAAAGAGGCCTATATTACAATCGCCTTTGATTTCCCGCTTTGAAACTCGGGCTCGGGCACGTCAATGATTGTCTGGTTGAGAGACTGACCTCTGAACTGGATGGTAAGCTGGACTGGTTTATGATTTGCCCCCATAAAGCTTCCTAAAGTTAACCTTTAACCCTGTTCACTGCACACGTCCAGTTGACGGGTGACTCCTACTGTAACCTCTTCCTAGACTCTCTCGAACACACACATACCATGATCAGCAGAGCGTATGTCAGAAAGACACTGGCCTTGTGTGTGTGTGTTTGTTTGAGAAGGTTTCCACTTTCACTCTTAAAGAGGCTGGACGTGCCGGGAAACAAATGTGCAAAACATGCTAAGCAGAAGTGCATGCAGACTCCTGACCAAACCACTGTAAAAGCAGCGTTAATATCATCAACTCGACAAAATGAGGCAAAACACAACTTATACGAGCAATGGTGGATAGATGTCGATCGATATTGCAATATGGCTTTATTTAATGGTCAAAGTGAAGGTTGCGTTTTAAATAAATAAAAAAAAATATTTAATTTGCTACCAAACTACCAAAATAAAAGCTTTAAAAAATTAAGAAATGAATATACAAAAATTTTAGTATTGCAATTTTAAAGTTTGTACTATTTTTTTATTAAATAAAATTTTATTAATAAATAAAAAAATACAAATAAAATTGTATAATTTTTTTATGAATTGTATAAATAAAAATGTTATAAATACAATTTTTAAATTAAATACAATTTTATTGTTTAATATTTTTTATGATAAATCACAATAAAAATAATGTAGTTATTCTCAATGGGCCAAAAAAAGCACAAATGTGGCCTATAAAGCCAAGTCGGAAGACTTTAAATAAAAAAACAACATTTCAAAAATAGTTTTCAAGCTTTTCCTAAATGCAACAAAGGATGGATTGCAAATAAATGAACCTCAACTTTCTGCTTTATATATGAAGAGTTCAGATGCAAAAGCCTCTAAGTGCCATTTGAAATTTTCTTCTAAAATGATAATTTTTATCAAGCTTGTATATTTAAGTTCAGTGATTTCACTTAAATGGCATAATTGTTATTTAAGTGAAATTACTGAACTTAAATATACAAGCTTGATAAAAATCATCATTCAAGAAGAAAATTTCAAATGGCATTTAGAGGCTTTTGCATCTGAACTCTTCATATATATATATATATATTTATATAGTGTGTAAATTTAAAATATAATATTATAATACTATAATAATAATAATCTTTGCTATACTAAAACACTAAACATCCTCAAAACAAGGCCAGTTTCCCAGAAGAGAAATGTAATATCAGCCATGAAACCCTGACAAGAGATAAAGACGCTGATTACAAACAGGGTGTTTTTGGGCTGTGCGACCCGTCCCGTATGAAACGGGACAAAAGGCAGATGGTTAAACAATGTCTCCTCAAAGCGTTCTGCCACACCGTATCCGTTTACCAGTGTGTAACAAAGGCACGACGCAGCTGGCACTTCACACGCATTATAGAGCAGATCCAGAACATGAAAAACAATCCAGTGAATGCCAAGGTCAACTGGGACGACACATGCATGTCCAGTGGCACAGGACAGCGATCTCAACACCAGGCTGGCCAGTTTAGCATCGCTGGGTAAGAAAGTCACATAACTATAAGGTCCGTCCCAATTCACTTGCTTATGCACTATTGTATGCTGGTTTGAGGTGTGTGTGATCAAAGGAAACAGTGCACTTTAATGATGCATGATGCACTTCACTGACTGAAAAACAAGTGTGGGACGTTGGACACTTCATGCACTCGACTGGCACAGATTCAATGAGGAATAAAATATCCTTATCAAAGTCATACACAATGTTGAGTGCATTCGGGACACAAATTTAGCCTGCAAATGCAAGAATAACCAAAACATTTACATTCATGCTTTTGCCAGTTAATTTTAAGTAACTTTGATTTTTCTTTGATTTTTAATAAAACAGCAATGGCACCAGGATATTTAAAAATTAAAAAAGTAAAAACGAAAATTAATAAAATGTAAAAACAAAACTTTCAAATTAAACACAAAAAATTAAGTATTAAATATTTTTTTTAATAAAATATGGAACCAAAATGAAATATATTAAATTAAATGTTTTATATATTTTAATTTAGTTACATATTTAGTTTTAGTAAAAAAAATTGGTATGTGTGTGTTTGTATATATATATATATATATATATATACACACACACATACACACTGAAAAATAACAATATAAATAAAAATATACATTTATTTAAATTTATTTAAATATATATACACACGAAAATTAACTAAAATTAAATTTAAAAAAAAAAAAATATAATTTTTTTTAAATAAATAAATATATATATGTATAAGTCAACCAAATCGATTAATATAGCTCAAAGCTCCCATTTCCAAGGCAATTGTGGGCCGGCCCGTGAAGCGCTTCCTCTAGCCCGCGGGAAACATGCGTCTTTTTGAACTCATTTAGCATTCAGAGCAAATGATTTCTTCAGGTCACAGATTAAAGCGATAGGCTCTGCTATGTTTTCCATGTCTTTCCCCGGTTTGCATGAAAACAGGCTCTGCAATAGCGTCAGGAAATGGAGAGCGATCGAAGAGATAAAGCCACGGCGACGGCCAATGAGAAGCTCTGATGCTGATTGGATGGTTGGAAGGTGGCCAATGGGAAGGCAGAATCCAGCGGAGTGGAGATAGATGGGTTTTCCCCGCAGGTTCTTTATGACTGACTGACTGATTGATGAGTTAAATCAGTGTTCAAAGACACAACTACATGATCAAAAAACACAACAGCAAAGTGTGTATTGTTCCCGAGAGCGCTTTCCTTACATGACTCCAACGCTAATACGCCTGGGTGACTAATCTCTGACTATTAACACACAACCAGGACAATAGACACAGTAACTAATTCAGTGTGTCCTGAACGAATGGCCCATTATAGAATAAGCAACTTAAACTGTTCAGCCACTAAAACATTTATTATGGGGAAAAACAACATCAGAGCAAGCAAAATAACTAGACTAAAAGATCAGGCCTTGTTACAAAAACAACAAACATTAGCTTAAATTAATATTTAAAACATAAAAAAAGAAATAATGTTTTTTTTTTTTATTTGACAAAATAAAAAATAAAATGACCAGAAGGCTCCAAAAATAACAAATATAAAAATAAAAATAAATAAATAGTGTATGACAAAATAAAAAAAGAAAATGAATCTATAAATAAAAAACTATGATAAAATAAAATGTAAAAGGATAAAATAAAATATACAAACTGTTTTATATAAATCATTTTAGTTTTAATTTTTTTTCTATGAATATAATAAAACATACAAAAAACTAAACTAAATTTATATTTTAATAAATACAATAAAATAAACTGATGAAATTAAATCTAAAAATAAAAATATATAATAAAATAAACTACAAAAGAAAAAAAATTAATGCAAAAATTTTATTTAATTTTATATTTTCAGATTTTCTTTAAATATAACGAAAAAAAAACGAACTAAACTAAAAACTAAATATTAAACTAAAATATTTGTTTATTAAATATTAAATTTTAAATATTATATTTTAAATAACTTTAAATATTAAACCAACTAAACCAACAACAAAATATTTGCATTAATTATTAAAAAATAAAATATATTGAATACGAAAATTAAAAAATAAAAACTGTCCTTTTGAGCACAGCAAGTGTAGTGTAATCTCAGAGAAAAGGAGGGAAAGGAGAGATTAATGAATAACTGTTGGACTGAGGTAAATGTAGGCGATATTAGGCCGAGTAAACAGGGTGAAGTTGTGCTGGGCCTTTGATCAGCTATCCATTAATAACCAGAGAACGCGGGTGGGGTCACAGGTCACACACACTATACAGCATTATCGGTGTACGTTTAAGAACTTATGACTATAAATAAGCGCTGATATGAAACTGAGTAAATGACGCCGCACAATAGCGACTCGACGGAGGGGTTTTTGGAGCACCTCCAGGCCATAATAGCAATCTTTTGATATTCACCCGTGTGTGTGTGTAACACTTTGGTTTTCGGCCAAAATACACATCGCTTGGTAATAGTTAACAGTCAGCAAACACAGAAGAAGAAAGCCAGCGTGGAAACTCATATCATACACAATCTGCCATTCATTCGCTTCTGGAACAATAAATCAGGAACACACTGCTTTATTCTCTCCGTCCGGGGCAGAACTGATCATCATATTCAGCGCAATCATCTGCATAAAGTGCCTGCTTTGCCAATCAACAGAAATGTTTGTTCTTCCTTTGTGTCCATTCTACCAATTCTAATTCTGAGTAAACATTGCAGAAATACTGCAGATATTGTATATAGAGTTGTATATAGAGTATGTATATAGATATTGTATATAAATAATATAATATAAAGTAAATAAAACATAATATTAATGAATGAATGAATGAATTAATTAATTAAAAACAGTGAAATAAACCAAAATGTTTAATTAAATCCTAAATAAAAATACAATAAAAATAAAAAATAAAATAAAACAAATAAAATAAAATAAAAAGATACAAATAAAACAAAATATTAAAAAAAAAAATCAAATAAAATAATACAAAGGTTTTTTTTAATGTATTTTTAGTGAATTCTGAGTAAACATTGCAGAAATACTGCAGATATTGTATATAGAGCATCCGCTTCAGGAGAGTGATGAAGAAGAAGAACAAGTCAGAAGAAGATTTCTGAGTCTCAAAAACTACATTTACAAAATAATATAATATAAAGTAAATAAAACATAATATTAATGAATGAATGAATGAATTAAAAACAATTAAATAAACCAAAATGTTTAATTAAATATTAAATAATATTAAATAAAAAATACAATAAAAACAAATAAAATAAAATGATAAACAAAATATTACAAAAAATCAAATAAAATAATACAAAAGGTTTTTTTTAAATAATTTAGTGAATTCTGAGTAAATATTCTGCAAAATAATTAAATAATACATACACACACACACACTTATACATATATATATATATATATATATATACATATATATATATATATATATATATATATATGTATATATATTTATAAATGTTCGGTAAATCTGTTCCAGACACTTTTCTAACATCTAAACTTCACTAAAAATAATGGATAGCCACTGGAAGCTCAATAACTCACAATGTCAAACACACACTCTCACACACCGATGTGGCCAAACACTGACGAGTTCTTTGAAGGAACATTCCGAGCATGTCCGAACACACGTATGTCTGCGAACGTGCGTCGAATGGAAGGAATGCGAAATCAAGAGCATAATAAACACTAATTGAGCCCCTGCATTAATATAATAAAGCGTGGAATGTTCACATCAAAAGACGAGTTTTTCATCATTACCGTGATCCGCTGAGCCCAAGCCCGTATCTGACACGACAGCGGATCGGGACCGTGAATCGTTTTCGCGTTTTATTATTAGTGCTGCAGGCAACAAGAAGATTTCAAAAGAAAAGAAAAAGATAAAGACAGGGAAAAAAGCCAAAAGCAAAGCTGAGGGGTTTTCTCACACAGATAACACACACACACACACACCTGCACAGAGCCTCAGTGTCATCATCACTGGGAAAACTCAACGCTTTCTCTCAGAACGAGAGTTTAAAAAAAGCAATAATCCACTAGACGGTGCGTCACAGTGACTTTAGCACAGTTAAAGGGTGCTGGAAGTGACACGGAGAGCCTAAAAGACATTTGACCTTATAGTAAAAAAAAATCACTGTAACGCAAGACCTGAGTGGCTTTTACTGCAAAAAGTGATTTTCTTTCTCAGTAATCTTTCATGTCTGTAGTACATATGACACTGGATGACTTTCAAATGTAGAGTTATGGATTTGTTCAAATCATATATATATATATATATATATATATGAAGAGTTCAGATGCAAAAGCCTCTAAATGCCATTTGAAATTTTCTTCTTTAATGATGATTTTTATCAAACTTGTATATTTAAGTTCAGTAATTTCACTTAAATGGCAAGTGAAATTACTGAACTTAAATATACAAGTTTGATAAAAATCATCATTAAAGAAGAAAATTTCAAATGGCATTTAGAGGCTTTTGCATCTGAACTCTTCATATATATATATATATATATACACACACACGTATATATACTATATATACGTGTGGAATCAGTCCGTCTGTAAGTTAGTGTTTGTGTAAGTAAGCTGTAAGTAAGCTAGTGTCTGTAAGCTAGTGATCGCGTGAGCGTCTGTAAGCTAGTGTTTGCGTGAGCGTCAGTAAGCTAGTGTTCGCGTGGGCGTCTGTAAGCTAGTGTTCGCGTGAGCGTCTGTAAGCTAGTGTTTGCGTGAGCGTCAGTAAGCTAGTGTTTGCGTGAGCGTCAGTAAGCTAGTGTTTTAGTGAGCGTCTGTAAGCTAGTGTTCGCGTGAGCGTCTGTAAGCTAGTGTTCGCGTGAGCGTCTGCAAGCTAGTGTTCGCGTGAGCGTCAGTAAGCTAGTGTTCGCGTGAGCGTCTGTAAGCTAGTGTTCGCGTGAGCGTCAGTAAGCTAGTGTTCGCGTGAGCGTCAGTAAGCTAGTGTTTGCGTGAGCGTCTGTAAGCTAGTGTTTGCGTGAGCGTCTGTTAGCTAGTGTTCGCGTGAGCGTCAGTAAGCTAGTGTTCGCGTGAGCGTCTGTAAGCTAGTGTTCGCGTGAGCGTCTGTAAGCTAGTGTTCGCGTGAGCGTCAGTAAGCTAGTGTTTGCGTGAGCGTCTGTGAGCTAGTGTTCGCGTGAGCGTCTGTGAGCTAGTGTTCGCGTGAGCGTCAGTAAGCTAGTGTTTGCGTGAGCGTCTGTAAGCTAGTGTTCGCGTGAGCGTCAGTAAGCTAGTGTTTGCGTGAGCGTCTGTAAGCTAGTGTTCGCGTGAGCGTCAGTAAGCTAGTGTTTGCGTGAGCGTCAGTAAGCTAGTGTTCGCGTGAGCGTCAGTAAGCTAGTGTTTGCTTGAGCGTCTGTAAGCTAGTGTTCGCGTGAGCGTCAGTAAGCTAGTGTTCGCGTGAGCGTCAGTAAGCTAGTGTTTGCGTGAGCGTCTGTGAGCTAGTGTTTGCGTGAGCGTCAGTAAGCTAGTGTTTGCGTGAGCGTCTGTAAGCTAGTGTTTGCGTGAGCGTCTGTAAGCTAGTGTTCGCGTGAGCGTCAGTAAGCTAGTGTTCGCGTGAGTGTCTGTAAGCTAGTGTTTGCGTGAGCGTCTGTAAGCTAGTGTTTGCGTGAGCGTCTGTAAGCTAGTGTTTGCGTGAGCGTCTGTAAGCTAGTGTTTGCGTGAGTGTCTGTAAGCTAGTGTTTGCGTGGGCGTCAGTAAGCTAGTGTTTGCGTGAGCGTCTGTGAGCTAGTGTTCGCGTGAGCGTCTGTAAGCTAGTGTTCGCGTGAGCGTCTGTAAGCTAGTGTTTGCGTGAGCGTCTGTAAGCTAGTGTTTGCGTGAGCGTCTGTAAGCTAGTGTTCGCGTGAGCGTCTGTAAGCTAGTGTTCGCGTGAGCGTCTGTAAGCTAGTGTTCGCGTGTCTGTAAGCTAGCGTGAGCGTCAGTAAGCTAGTGTTTGCGTGAGCGTCTGTGAGCTAGTGTTTGCGTGAGCGTCTGTGAGCTAGTGTTCGCGTGAGCGTCTGTAAGCTAGTGTTCGCGTGAGCGTCAGTAAGCTAGTGTTCGCGTGAGCGTCTGTAAGCTACTGTTTGCGTGAGCGTCAGTAAGCTAGTGTTTGCGTGAGCGTCTGTAAGCTAGTGTTTGCGTGAGCGTCAGTAAGCTAGTGTTCGCGTGAGCGTCTGTAAGCTACTGTTTGCGTGAGCGTCAGTAAGCTAGTGTTTGCGTGAGCGTCTGTAAGCTAGTGTTTGCGTGAGCGTCAGTAAGCTAGTGTTCGCGTGAGCGTCTGTAAGCTACTGTTTGCGTGAGCGTCTGTAAGCTAGTGTTTGCGTGAGCGTCAGTAAGCTAGTTATTGCGTGAGCGTCAGTAAGCTAGTTATTGCGTGAGCGTCTGTGAGCTACTGTTTGCGTGAGCGTCTGTAAGCTAGTGTTCGCGTGAGCGTCTGTAAGCTAGTGTTCGCGTGAGCGTCTGTAAGCTAGTGTTCGCGTGAGTGTCTGTAAGCTAGTGTTTGCGTGAGCGTCTGTAAGCTAGTGTTCGCGTGAGCGTCTGTAAGCTAGTGTTCGCGTGTCTGTAAGCTAGTGTTTGCGTGAGCGTCTGTAAGCTAGTGTTCGCGTGAGTGTCTGTAAGCTAGTGTTTGCGTGAGCGTCTGTAAGCTAGTGTTTGCGTGAGTGTAAGGAATGCAACGCAGTCCCACTGAGGCCATATGTGCTGCACGCCATTCCAGACAGTCCTGGTCTTCTGGGAGAAATGTCATTATCTGAAGGGAAACCGGCCGAACAAACTCTAACAGGAAGGACTGTTAGACACACACAAACACACCAGAGAAGAGACATATCAATGTAGAGGGAGAGAGAGAGAGAGAGAGAGAGAGAGGGAGAATCTCACATAACATGTGCAGTTTGGATTTCAGACCAAAATAAAATTACGTTTTTGCTCAAAGAAAAACACAAAAGCATGTTTGCATTGTGTCATTTTCCTGAAAATAAAGCAAAATTTCCCTCATAATCCTTTGTAATTGCAATTTAACAAATATTTTGTTTGCATTTATTTCTTTTGATTTTGAGGTGTAATATATCCAGGACCTGTTTTCATGATATTCGAGCAAACCTCATCCGCCGTTGCTTTAAATATCCGCCTTTATTATTAAACCCAGAGCCTGTTGCCACTTATTCTGTGTGTGGTTTGAAAGTGCAGAGCGGCTCTGAAGCTTCACTTAGGCTGATGCAACCGAGGCCTTGATGTGGAAGAGACTGAAAGAAAGCCAGTCACAGTCACGGATAAAAACTACTGCAAAAACAGCTGCACGTTTCACAGGCTCTTTGTGCTGTCACTGCGTCACATCACATCGCTCGAAGTGAAGCCCGTCAGGCCCTGCGTGCTGGACTTTAGACCACAGAGAGCGAGATTATGACTTAAAGACCCACACCGAAACAAGACACAAGTCACAAAATACACGCTGTGCTGTGAATACATGCAAAACAATAGTGATATTAGTGTCTGTATGCTACTAATCACTCATATTATAATCAATAAAGTCATCTAAAAGCCTGATGCAATTCTGGTGTAACTTCTTATCCATGTGAAATTGAGTACTAGCAAGTAATGCAACTCAGACTTGCTGCTTTTAACTCTGTGCAATGAATTTTGACTAGCAAGTAGGGGTGTGACGATACCCTCATGTGATAATTCGATACTTATAATGATACTGGAATCACAATTATTGGGATACTACAAAACATATGGTAAAAGGTTAACAAAATATATATGCGTGCGTAAATGAATAGGCTTGGACTACCAAAGCACAGGATAATAGAGAATAACAATATTCAAGATTCTGAAGCTGAAAACCGAATTACTTTAGATGAATATGCTTGATCTCTGTCAATGACTATTTAAAATAATGTAGGCCACTTTTTAGTGGTGACATCAGACATTTTGGCATTACCATTGCATTATTATACATTATATTCAACGGTATGTTCACTCACCTACAGGATTATTAGGAACACCATACTAATACTGTGTTTGAGCCCCTTTGATTCAACAAGGTGCTGAAAGCATTCTTTAGAAATGTTGGCCCATATTGATCTTGCAGTTGATGGAGATTTGAGGGATGAAGCTCCCGTTCCACCACATCCCAAAGATGATCTATTGGGTTGAGATCTGGTGACTGTGGCGGCCATTTTACTACAGTCAACTCATCGACATGTTCAAGAAACCAGTTTGAAATGATTCATGGAGCATTATCCTGCTGGAAGAAGCCATCAGAGGATGGGAACATGGTGGCCATTAAGGGATGGACATGGTCAGAAAGAATGCTCAGGTAGGCCGTGGCATTTAAACGATGCCCAATTGGCACTAAAGTGTGCCAAGAAAACATCCCCACACCATTACACCACCACCACCAGCCTGCACAGTGGGAACAAGGCATGATGATCCATGTTCTCATTCTGTTTATGTCTCAACAGAAATCGAGACTCGTCATACCAGGCAACATTTTCCAGGCTTCAACGGTCCAGTTTTGGTGAGCTCTTGCAGATTGTGGCCTCTTTTTCCTATTTGTAGTGGAGATGAGTGGTACCCGGTGGGGTCTTCTGCTGTTGTAGCCCATCCACCTCAAGGTTGTGTGTGTTGTGCTTTGCTGAATACCTCGGTTGTAACGAGTGGTTATTTCAGTCAAAGTCGCTCTTCTATCAGCCTGAATCAGTCGGCCCATTCTCCTCTGAACACTCGCATCAACAAGGCATTTTGGCCCACAGGACTGCCGCATACTGGATGTTTTTCCCTTTTCACAGCATTCTTTGTAAACCCTAGAAATGATTGTGTGTGAAAATCCCAGTAACTGAGCAGATTGTGAAATACTCAGACACCAACAACCATTGCTTAAATCACCTTTCTTTCCCATTGTGACCTTTAGTTTGGAGTTCAGGAGATTGTCTTGACCCCTAAATGCATTGAAGACACTGCCACGTGATTGGTTGATTAGATAATTGCATTAATGAGAAATTCAACAGGTGTTCCTAATAATCCTTTAGGTGAGTATATAGTAGTTTAATATAGTACTGACACTAAAACTCGGAAAACTTTTATTTTGGACGAACTATAAACAATATACATTGTCACTATCCACGATACATATTGTTGCGACTAAAGTGCAAAATAAGTTGGCACATGTGAGGAGAGGGTTAATAATGCGGACAGCTCTGGCTTCTGAACTTCCACTCATCTGATCCGAGCAAAGCAACAGTCCTTAAACATTCCTGCCGTGAGCCAAAGCATTCACCTCTAACCAGAGAGAGAGAGAGAGAGAGAGAGAGAGAGAGAGAGAGAGAGACCTGCGTAAGGGTCAAACGGCCCAGCAGAACTGGGTTTGTGAGTGAGTTTTTGTGTACAGTTTCTCTTCCTCATCTCGTTGCTCAATCAGACTCGGATCAGATCAACAGACAGTGACCGAGGAGAGTCGTGTTCGAGACCATTCATGCAGAATTTCCAGGCTTAAAAAATTGGTTAAAAATAAACCAAAAGTGTACTCATTTTTAATTATATTTAATTATTAGAGTTGTATATGATATGTATGTATGTTTATATTAGTATTTTTATTATTTATTTTTTATTATTATTTTTTTTTTTTTATTGAAGTAGTTAATCATGTAAATTGTATTGTGTATAAAAGCCCTTCCAGGGACATGAGTTGAAAATTAGCAATAGCTATAAACTTTATATGCAACACTTCAGTGACATGCTTGGTCTTGACACTATGTTTGTTTGCATTGTCCCTTTCAAATAAATAAAAAAATTAAAAAATAGAACACCTAATTACAACTGCTAGTCTACGGGACCATAGTTCTGCTGCCCGTATAAAATTAGGGAATATTGTGTGTCGCATGAATCACATTAACAGTTTAGGAATGTAACATGCACCAGCCATCTTCCCAAACTTGAAATTAGAAGAGAAAAATTAAAAAAATAATGGTTTAACATTTGAAAATGAAGAAATTAAGAAGCATAAATATTTGTTTTGTAATAATTTTGAAATTGTAATGTAACAAAATTATTATATTATTTGACTAAATACAGAATTTTACAATTAAAAACTATTTTACAATTAAATATTCCAAAAGTAATAATTCTCATTTTGTTTTATTTAGGGATTTTTATTTAGTAATAAAACAATAAACTACTAATAAACATAAAACAATAAAATACTAATAAAAACAACAACTACTACTACTACTATTATTATATAGCCATATAGATGTCACAAAATGTTGGTCAAAATGTTGGTCCTACAAACAAGCACAGCAAACCTTAATTTGCAATTGCAATTTTTATCAGAATGTTGATTTTTTTAAAGCATTTTCTTCCTGTTGTTCCAACTTACACTGTAAAAACACTTCATTTTAAAATCAAAAAGCAGAATAAAAGTCCCATTAAATGACTGAAAATTATTATTTTTCAAAATTTCATTAGAATACTTTTCCTTTTAACTAAATTTAAAGGAACTAAATCACAATGATGCAACAAACATCATGGAAAAAAAAATTCTGCTAACTCGCTAAAACATTTGCCTAGATGGCCGAAACACTCCTCTCAAACAAACAAGCCAAATCACACATGGCTTCCCTCAGAGGAATCCTGCTCATGATAGAAGCAGCTCGCAAAGTCAATAACGGAGGGGGGAAACGCGAATCATTCTGCACATATTTTCCAGACCATCTGAATGAGTGTGAAAACAACCTCATGCCGAGAGTGTTTCCAGACCCTTCAGTTACAACATCTCACACACCACAAAAGCTGCCTTTAGATAAGCATCAGGCGTGGCACGACTACAAGACACGTCAAAATCAATCAAATGTGTGTGTGGTGGGCGTGTATGTGTGGGTAGAAGTGTGTGTGGGCGGAGTCTCTGCAAGTGCACTACACTCACAACCAAATCAATCAAAAGTCACAGCCAATCAGAAGTGTGTGTGGGCGGAGTCTCTGCAAGTGCACTGCACTCACAACCAAATCAATCAAAAGTCACAGCCAATCAGAAGTGTGTGTGGGCGGAGTCTCTCTGCAAGTGCACTTCACTCACAACCAAATCAATCAAAAGTCACAGCCAATCAGAAGTGTGTGTGGGCGGAGTCTCTGCAAGTGCACTACACTCACAACCAAATCAATCAAAAATCACAGCCAATCAAAAGTGTGTGTGGGCGGAGTCTCTCTGCAAATGCACTGCACTCACAACCAAATCAATCAAAAGTCACAGGCAATCAGAAGTGTGTGTGGGCGGAGTCTCTCTGCAAGCGCACTGCACTCTCAAACAGATCAATCAAAAATCAGCCAATCAGAAGTGTGTGTGGGCGGAGTCTCTCTGCAAGTGCACTACACTCACAACCAAATCAATCAAAAGTCACAGCCAATCAGAAGTGTGTGTGGGCGGAGTCTCTCTGCAAATGCACTGCACTCACAACCAAATCAATCAAAAATCACAGCCAATCAGAAGTGTGTGTGGGTGGAGTCTCTCTGCAAATGCACTGCACTCACAACCAAATCAATCAAAAGACACAGCCAATCAGAAGTGCGTGTGGGCGGAGTCTCTCTGCAAGTGCACTGCACTCACAACCAAATCAATCAAAAGACACAGCCAATCACAAGTGTGTGTGGGCGGAGTCTCTCTGCAAGTGCACTACAATCACAACCAAATCAATCAAAAATCACAGCCAATCAAAAGTGTGTGTGGGCGGAGTCTCTCTGCAAACGCACTGCACTCACAACCAAATCAATCAAAAGTCACAGCCAATCAGAAGTGCGTGTGGGCGGAGTCTCTCTGCAAGTGCACTGCACTCACAACCAAATCAATCAAAAGTCACAGCCAATCACAAGTGTGTGTGGGCGGAGTCTCTCTGCAAATGCACTGCACTCACAACCAAATCAATCAAAAGACACAGCCAATCAGAAGTGCGTGTGGGCGGAGTCTCTCTGCAAGTGCACTACACTCACAACCAAATCAATCAAAAGACACAGCCAATCAAAAGTGTGTGTGGGCGGAGTCTCTCTGCAAGTGCACTACACTCACAACCAAATCAATCAAAAATCACAGCCAATCAAAAGTGTGTGTGGGCGGAGTCTCTCTGCAAACGCACTGCACTCACAACCAAATCAATCAAAAGTCACAGCCAATCAGAAGTGCGTGTGGGCGGAGTCTCTCTGCAAGTGCACTGCACTCACAACCAAATCAATCAAAAGACACAGCCAATCACAAGTGTGTGTGGGCGGAGTCTCTCTGCAAGTGCACTACACTCACAACCAAATAAATCAAAAGTCACAGCCAATCCCAAGTGTGTGTGGGCGGAGTCTCTCTGCAAGTGCACTACAATCACAACCAAATAAATCAAAAGTCACAGCCAATCAGAAGTGTGTGTGGGCGGAGTCTCTCTGCAAGTGCACTACACTCACAACCAAATCAATCAAAAGTCACAGCCAATCACAAGTGTGTGTGGGCGGAGTCTCTCTGCAAATGCACTGCACTCACAACCAAATCAATCAAAAGACACAGCCAATCAGAAGTGCGTGTGGGCGGAGTCTCTCTGCAAGTGCACTACACTCACAACCAAATCAATCAAAAATCACAGCCAATCAAAAGTGTGTGTGGGCGGAGTCTCTCTGCAAACGCACTGCACTCACAACCAAATCAATCAAAAGTCACAGCCAATCAGAAGTGTGTGTGGGCGGAGTCTCTCTGCAAGTGCACTGCACTCACAACCAAATCAATCAAAAGACACAGCCAATCACAAGTGTGTGTGGGCGGAGTCTCTCTGCAAGTGCACTACACTCACAACCAAATAAATCAAAAGTCACAGCCAATCACAAGTGTGTGTGGGCGGAGTCTCTCTGCAAATGCACTGCACTCACAACCAAATCAATCAAAAGACACAGCCAATCAGAAGTGTGTGTGGGCGGAGTCTCTCTGCAAGTGCACTGCACTCACAACCAAATCAATCAAAAGACACAGCCAATCAGAAGTGTGTGTGGGCGGAGTCTCTCTGCAAGTGCACTGCACTCACAACCAAATCAATCAAAAATCACAGCCAATCAGAAGTGTGTGTGGGCGGAGTCTCTCTGCAAGTGCACTACACTCACAACCAAATCAATCAAAAGTCACAGCCAATCAGAAGTGTGTGTGCACTCACAACCAAATGGATAGGTACATAGTAAAAATTCTTGTTTCTTTTCATTTATTCTCAAGATCTGAGGTGAATTATCCATCGTCACTTTCAGTACGGCTATAATGGTCACGCAA